>NC_053430.1:1778777-2078777 GCF_007990345.1 Gossypium hirsutum | reverse complement strand
AGTCATTTTCCAAGGTCAAAAGTATGGTGTAATTTTAAAGTTGACTACTATTATTAAATTAGGGTTCTTATCATACTATCATATATAAAATAAGAAAAAGGTGATGCATAACCATAGCAGCATGCACCAAGCAACTGCATCATCTACCAATAATTATATATATTTTAGCATTGTTGACTCTGTTTTCTATAAAATTATACTTGTATTTGATACACCTATGCTGATACATTGTTTATGTAGTTTAAAAATTTATTTTATAATAACAACATCATAACATATACATAACAGTTAAATTATATACCTGTTAAGAATCGTATCAATCAATATGTTTTATTTTGATAATAAATCGGAACTTCAAATTATACTTTTAATTTTAATGTATACTAATCAGTACATAAATAATGAAATTGAATTGGATTAAAATAATGCATTATTTTAACTAAATTAAAGTTGACCCAATTCCATCCTATTTAAATAACTATTTTGATAAAAAAAAATTTTTAATTGAATTTAATTTTATACATATAAATATTAATATTAAAAATAAATATCTCGTTATTTTTTAATTAGTAAAAGGAATTATTAAAATAATTTATAGGATGATTTCGTTGTTTAATGTAAGGCATTTTTTTTTTGGTTGTTTATTTTGTGTTTGTTCAACAATAGATTATAGATTATACTTGTGAAGTTTATTAACAATTATTTTATATCTCAAATTTATTTAATTTTATTTATTTGATACTTATAAATATTTTTTAAAATATTGATGTATTTAAAATGGTACTCTAAAGCATATTAGTACCAATACTTACTAAATGTAGAGAAAAAAAAAGCGATATGTTCACTACTACAATACTTAAGGGTAAGTAAAAGTTGAGTCAAGCCGACTAAATTGACTTAATTAAATTGATTAAATTGGCTCAATTTGGTCAATTTTAATTTTTATTCGATTTGAAGTGTCGGTTATAATGATTAAGTCAAGTCGATTTCGATTTTAGATTATAATTCAAAAAAATAATATTATTTGATACACATGGTGGAACTTTTAACTACACAAGTGGAGTTGAGATTTTGTCGTGTGTCTTTAAATTGCATTTAAAAATAAATAAATATGACATCTGGCAAAATCTTAACTTTATTTGTCAATGTATCAATAATAACTCATTAAAAATATGTTATTATTTGGTACATTAATAATGTAATTTTTTCTATTCCACAAGTAAACTCAAAAAATTTCCTTGTGTCTTTTTTTTGAATATTTATTTTTTAATTACTATATTTCTAAAAGACACTTTATCAACTGTTTGACTCTCTTTATAAAGTTTAAAAATACATATTATATTTATATTTTTTATAGTACTTAAACCCAAATCCATACTCAAACTCAAACCAAAAATAAACCCAATATACCCAAATTCAACTAAAACCGATAAACAAAATACTAAAAATTTAAACCCATCAATTGTACAAACTAAAATTTAAACCCTGCTTTCATATTTATATAGCTTTTGTTGATCGAATTTGCCTTTATTGTAATTAGTAGTGTTTTTAATTTGATTTAATTTTATATAATCTTTAGAAAATACATAAATTTTCGGTCAAATCGATTTTTCGTCTAAATCAATGCAGGAAAGTCGATTTGGTGTAATTTATTTTATTTCAAATAGTTTAATTTCAGATTTAAAAATAATAAAAAATCGATAAAATCAATTTTTTTTAAAAAATTTAACTAACCGATTACTTATATCAGGCCACCCAGAAAATGGTGAAGCTGTCCAATTATTTAGTGCTTATGGAGTGATGTGGGCCAATGAACATAACTCGTGTCATATATCTTCTTGTTCAACCACCTATTGCCTACAAAAATCATATATATCAGCTATCCACTGTCTTTTGAAGCTATATTTCTCCACACAAATAAAATATTTAGAGAAAAATTAAAAAAAGAGCATGCCAGTATCATATACATATTTTCAAACACTTTCAAGATTAAGCAAAACTTGATTTAATTAAAAAAATCAAATTTTAATTTAATTTAATTGAGTTATTTGATCTTTATGGATGACTCAAATAAAAAATCGGTGTAAAATATTTTTTGAGCCCCTGTTAATTTCAAAAAAAAAAGTTGTAATTAAGTTAGAATGATGAAATAGAATTCCTCAACTTAATTAATACGAAATTTTTTCATTTTATTCAATTCAATTCGATATAAGTAGAAACTAATTAGGGCTGAGAAGCCTCTTTAATAAAGGAAATAGAATATTTTTAAGCCCTCCAAAAATTTCAAACAATCAAAATTAAAGATTCTTTAGCTTTTAATTAAATGAAAAAATATCTATTTTTATAATTTTAATTTTATCCTTATCCAATTATGTAGCCTTATCCAAAATTTTAATTCTAAAATCTTAATTTTAATTAAATAAAAAATATCAATTTAAAGTTATATAAAATCTTAATTTTAATTCTAAAATTTTATAATTTTATCTCTAACCCCTTAAATAAAATTCTTTAACTTTACCCTTATCCAATTATGTAGCCTTAATGTATGATGTTTGTGGCGAACTAGACACCTAATATGTAGGTTGTGTAGTTTAAGATAAGTCAAACGCCCAAGCATTTCGAGAGATGATCAAGTTAGTGGAAGGTTAAAAAAGACAAAGAAGGTGTCAATGGAGCTGTCATTTTCAGGTGAAATAAAAGAAACCTTCCCTGGCTGTGGTTGAATCTTTTGTTATAATCTTCTCTTTTTTATGTAGACTTTTAAATTTTAATACTACTTGTAGATTAGACAATAGTATGAATTTGATCTGTCTATGCTAGTGACCAAATGCCCACTACAGGTTGGTTCAAAGGCTGAGGAGATTCCACGTTTAGAATATTATTAGCAAGTTGAGTGATTAAGAGAGTCAGTTGACAAACCTGGTTCTAAGTACTAAAGGAGGGGCTGGTTGAGATCTGAGCTCTGTTTCCACAAATGTAAGCTGAGAAAGATATCACCCTTCTTGTAACTTTTGCAATGCTCTGAAATATTTAACACATCAAACTTACATAGGATGGAAAACATAAACGCTATGTGTTAAGTGTTAAATTGTATTTTACATTTTTTATTAAAAAATAGATAAATTAGTATTTGTATATTAGATTAAAGAGCAAACTGATATTTTCTATTGAGAATTTTATCCATTTCTGCTATTAAACACGGGCATAGCTGACAAAATAACTAAATAACAGCATGTGGTGTGCCACGTGTAACTCATTAATTTTAAACATTAGGAATTGATGAAATTTTTAACAAAAATACCAATTTGTTCTTTGATGTAATATATAAGAATTAATTTATCTATTTTTTTAACAGAAAAAATAAAATTCAATCCGACTTTTAATATAAAACCTTCATAACATTTTTACCCTAAAATATTATATATTTTGAGAAAAAGTAAATGAAAACGTTATAATCATTAGTATTTTATATGTATAACGTGGGCCAAGACCTCCATCAACTGAGTTAAGGCCACGTTATTAATATTTATATGTTAATGTTTCATGGCAATTAGCTTCATGGAGACATTAAGACCAAACATGTGTATACAGTATCAATGCTCAAAAATCAAAATTCAAATTTTGTTGTTGTTATTATTTTCTCAATTTGTAATATGTACTTAAAAAAACAGTTATAATTCATGTTTGTTATCTCTTCAATAAACTTTGAAATAACAAAATAAAGATAATCATGACAAGAATGGCATAATGTTATGTATAATTAAGAATCAACTTTGTAATGACAACCATGCCTCTTGCTCACTCCATTAACCCAACTTTGAGAAATAACTCCTTGACATAAGTTTCAGTGTTCCAACCTTCATGCAATTAAAACCCAAAATGAGGCTCTGTTCTTTTTTTTTTTGGGGGGGGGGTGTTTCTACGAACACAAATGCAATGGGCTACTACCCATAAAAGTAAAGCCCAAACCCCTTCATATTAATCCAAAGAGTTAAAGCATCAATCGTCTTGAGACATACCTATAGGTTAAAGTACTCAAGAAGTCCCTGTACTATAGGGACTAGATCAAATTAGTCCCTTTATTTTTTTCAATTGCGGTTCAATTCCAAACAAAATATTTAATTTACGGAACAATAAAAACTTTAAAAATATTAACTCTAAATAGTAAATGTTAATTCTATTCTAATTTAGCCTTATTGATTCTAATTAATAATATAAAGACTGAATTAATCCATTTAATAATAGAGAAATTAATATAATCAAGTCTCTATAATAGAAAGACCTCTAAAGTAAATTCACCTGTAGCCTTAAAATAGTCCCAAGTGATAATATGGCTCCAAGGAAGCTAAGGAGCAGTAGAGAGTTGTATATGAACAGCCACCATAATTTATATATGGCTCCAATAATTACAGCCACCACAATGAACAAAATTTACATATGAACAAACCGTTCTGCCAAATTAAGCTTCTCACTTTTAAGTTGAATGCCATTTTTTTTAAAGAGTTACAGATTATAATTAAACGAAAATTTGAAATAAGATACATCGGTAATAATCATTATATTCATACGGTACTAAACAACTAATTGAATTTAAACTTACCAATCAAAACATTTCTAGATAACTCATCAAAATAAATCTAAATCAAAATTTTAAGCCAAAATCTCATTGAGAAGTTGAATGCAAGCCATGGTAAAAATTTTAGATTGCTGCAAAAATATTTAATAACAACAAAATTGGATAAATTCTAAATCTCATAAACTATATATACTTTACCTTGAAGATTAACAGAATGATGAAACGCCATGTGAAAAACTACCTCAACTCCTTTCAAAGCTACTATAAGCCTACAACCAGAATTAAAAACAAATGCAAAAAGAATATTACTGATAAATAATATAGAAATAAATACGATTTTCGAAATAATCGGAGACCTCCGAGTATTTGAGCTTCGCGGCGAAGATCAGTAGAAACGTAGTGAGCACGAGCGGACCTTAAACCTTCGCCGAGGACTCGGTTCTCCTCGTAGGATTCGAGATCAATGCTATAAATCAAATCAGCGATTCGAACAACGAACATTTGGTATTTGGTAATTGATTAGCACCTCAACCAAATGACGGCCGGCGGCGAAGCCTTTACCGCCCGTTACAACGCACCATTTCTCCTCTCCCGACGTTTGACCTAATCTGCTGCGACAACGACATAAAACGAATCGGAGACGAGCTAAGAAAAGAACAAGAATAGGAAGGATCGCGGAATAAGAATTGATAAGAGTGAAGCTTAAGCGAATCTTTTAATGGTAAACTATTTTGTCTTTTATTTTACGAAGAATTCAATTTCGTTGAATCTTAAAAAGAGATTCAAAACTGGAGTGTTTTAATTGGAAAAATTCTAATTTTGATCCCTCTAGTTTTTAAATTTCATATTTTTCCTTTTATAATATTATTAATTAATCTAATTAAAATTTTCGACTAAAATGCATACATAATTAGAAAATTCTTTTTAATGCATACAGAAAATCAGCTTTATGAATTTATAAAAAATAATCGTCTATTATTAATTATTTGAATTAACAAATGACATTATAAAAAGAGAGACCAAAATCAGAATTTAACCAATTATTAAGATGTCACGTATGATGCAGCAAATGCTGACGATTGGTTTTCAACGTAAGCAATGATTACATGCTTTGACTTCAAAATATTTATTTATTTTATTTCTTAACCTTATTAATTACTACTATTTTGTATGTTTCGACGCGTGACTCGCGAGTGAGGTCAGTTCAGGTGGCGGTGTCCTCTTTTTTTTTTTTTTCACTTACCCTCCACTTCGCAAATTCCTTTCACTTTTTTCGATATCTTCATAGTTAGATGAGTGATTAAATCGATTAAATTATAAATATTTTATTTAATCAATTTATTTAATTTAAAGTAAATAAAATTATTAAAAAATAAAAATAAATTAATCATCTATTTGTATCAATTTGTAAATTAATTAATTACTTTTTCTTTTTAAATTAATATTTCAATAAATTCTTGATTCAGTTATTCTAATTAAGATTTCTGTATAACATTTGATTTACGATTGTGGGACGTTCTTCATCTTCTACTACAGGATAATCGTTGATTTTTATTTTTTAAAAGGAGAAGGAAAAGATTGTCAGTTGTCTTTGTCATATCTTCGTTCGTACATGGATGCCTTGAATTTTTGTTTACCGCAAATCTTGAAAATCAGCTTGAAAGTCTTCTTGACTTTCCACGTGGTCTTTGTTTTGTCTTTATCCTTCTTGGATGTTGTCCAGGTTCCATGTTTCTATTTCATCCAGGTGTAAAGATTCTGGTGATAGTCTTGGTGAATTCCAAGTCTCCCACGTGTTCTTGATTTCTTCAATTATTTCTGAAGGGAAATCGTCTATTTCCATATCTGCTATTTTCTTTAGCAGTTGTATGGATTCTTCATCTCTTGATTTCTGAATCATGCTGTTTTTATCAGCTACTATTCTTCTTCTATCGGTAGATAGTTTGTATGTTTGATCTTGAAGTACATGTCGAGTTGTTGACATTAAATCAATTGCTTGGATTTGAAAATATTTTGGATTACTGTAACACTTGTCAATAGTTTTGGTCAAGTGTTTTTTATCTTCTTTGGCTGCTGATAAATAAGGACTATCAAACATTCGTTGAATAATTCATATTTGATATGGTTGATAGAATCGCTCTTTTTCAGCAATTCCAATAAGACTACTTATTTGGATATAAAAATAGTAATAAAAATTATCTTGATATACTAAAAGTGACAATATAGCTTTTATAGTAGCAGGAAAATCTTTTAATAAGTGAAAAGAAAAGTTTTGTACTACAATTTCTCTAACGAAACCCCATTCAATACTGTTTATACCAAATGGTTCATGATCTAATCTGAATTTTATAGTAGGAATTTCTTCCCCTATATCATTTAGATAAACATATGATTGTAAAAAGTATTTAGAAAAGACTTTTTTATATTGAGTCTGCTGGTTGCAGATAATTTTATTGATTTTTTCAAAAATTTAAATATTATAATTATAATATTATTATTAAAAGTTGTACACGTGATAGAATTCGAAGCTTTTGTTTATATTTGCCTTTTTGGTTTGGTCCGACATAATTAGTGGAGCACTTAAAAGACTGATTAGATTTTAACATTAATTTATTTTTTAAAATTTTTAAATAATTTTAAATCGAATGAATTAAAAATTTAATCACAAATTTAGTTCCAAAAATATTGGACCTACTCAAGGAAATGAATAAAATATAAATTTAAAAAGGCTTCTTTTCATTTATTACATAAGGTTAAGAAAAAATAATTATTAAATATTTGATACAATTTTTTTCAAATTATATTACTAGGTTTTGTTTTGTTTTTTTAATAAATCGATAATAACTTGTGAAATAACTCAACTAATTAATTATATTTTTTTCATGATACATTGCAAGTTTTTATTAAAAAATAATAAATAAAAACAAAATGAGCAAAGATAGCATAGCAGAACTTAACAAATATATCAATACTTCGTAACTCCGAATTTTCCAAAAATTTTATTTAGAAAATTCAATCAAAACTCTTAAATTATTGTATATCATTATTGATTTTAGTAAAAATTTAAGAAGTTATATAATTACAATTAAGAAATATATTTTGACTTTTTATAAATTTATTTATAGAACTATTATTATTATCTATTTTTTATGGTAAATACTTATGAAACTTCTATCCTATCCCGTTGACAAAAAATATTCTACCCTTTATTTTTTGTTGAAAAATAAAAATATATTATTATTTAATAAATATATCACCATCACGAAATTTTCATTTATTTATTTTTTAATTTTAAAATATCATTTGTTTAATCCGTTTGTAAAATTAAAAAAAAACATTATCTGATAATTACACTTGAAACAATTATTGATTTATTATCGAAAAAAAATTATAAGTAACAAAATACAAACAAGCCTATATATTTAAAAATTTATAAAGAGCCAAAACCTCTCAAACCAGTATATAACTGGGAAAAAATCAGTGACTCCGGCAGCTAAAATTCACCAAATTCCTGATTATCCAGCTAAATTTCTGTAATTTTCCAAGAAAAAGGGTGATTAGAAAACACTAATATTACACTTAAAGAGTATTGTAATTCTGATATTTTTGGGTTTAGAAGTTCCAAAGAAAAGATGAATGCTGGGAAAAACCATCGCCGGGGTAGTTTTGATCATCGTCCATGTCGTCATCAACCGGCGGCGGCGGCGGAAGAGGATAGAAATGATCGCCGGGTAAATGACCGAGCCCTGGATAAAACCCATAATCGGACGACATCCCTTCATTGGAATCCAACATGCTCAAAAACGACGACCAATCCGTCCTCGTTTCATGGCTTTCTACTTGCGTAGCAAGTCCACCGTCCGACACTGAAACGGACGAAGACGACGTGTATTGTTCTACAGTCGGGTCCGTCATCGCATTGTTGTTATTAACCGACTCGTTGGCAAACCTAGACGCCACCGCTTGGATCTCATGTGGGCCAAGTGACCTTGCACCGGCTATTTCCGGTGGGTTATCGGGGAAGTTAAACTTAGCTCCATTGCCACGTAAACAATACTGAGCGGCGTCGAATGCCCGAGCGGCTTTTTCCGGCGAGTCGTAAGAACCTAACCAAATACGTTCACGGCTGTTGGGAAGTCGGATTTCGGATACCCATTTCCCCCATTTTCTCTTCCTTACACCCTTGTACTTTGAACCATTACCGGTTGGGTCCGAGCCATGGTTCGTGGTTGACTCAGACTGTGTTGGCTTCACCATGTATGTTTTTTTTTTTGGAGGGGGGTTAAATTTTTTAAAAGATCCCTGAGACTTGTGAGTTGAGAAATGGATGGTGAGAGTTAGCTTGGGGATAATGAAAAATGGCGGCTCTGTGCGAGTTATATATAGGGATCGGAGACGGGGGGAGTTTTCTGTTGAAGGGGTAATTTAAGCGTGTTGAAGAGGAGTAAAGAGCGTGCGGATCCGTGGCAAGTTTTTTGGAAGGCCAAAAATTATGAAGGAAACGCGGTAGGGATCGTAAGCGAAAACCACGTGCATATATTATGCAGTGAGTTTATTTATCTGTCAATTGGGATCATTTCACTATACATCCTCAAAATTTTTAAAAAAAAAATTAATTGAGTCCCTTAACGGTAAAATTACTTTGTAAATCTTTTAAATATATATATAAATTCATGCATTAGTATAATGATAAAATTATTTTTTAACCTTACCAAAATTGTATAATTTTATTTTGGACCTGGCATTCGCTTGTGAACTTTTTTCATATCATTATCTGTTTGATGATATTAAAATGAATAATGTGGTATTAAGTTAGATGCGATGTTGGTAAATTTAGTGTGATTTGTAAATATTAATTTTTAAAAAATTTTAAAATCGATAGTTAAATAAATTTTTACAAAATGAATAAAAATATTTTAAGAAAACTTATTAATAATATAGGAGGAAGTGGGAAATGTAAGTTATCTGTGATGGGGTCGGTCACAGGGAGATCCCCCCTCATGTGATGGAATTCAGGGTGCTATTTGCAATCTATTGGAAGGCGCGTGGGAGACACATAAGTCAAATTTAGTCATGAAATTTTTAAAAAAGTCAATTATTTTTTAAAGAATATATTAATTAAAATATTCTTTTTTAATAATATTGGTGTAACAATCCTATTGTTAGTTTCTGAAAATTTCTTAATTAATTATTAGTTTAAAAAATATTAAAATGCAATTTCATCTTTAAAAAAATCTTCTATTTTTACTAAAAAAGTTGTGTCTTTTAGATCCATCCTTTCTTTTCATTAAGAACGAAGAGAAAATTTTAACCCTAATTTCTGCTTATTAAATTACGTAATTTATTGACACAGATATTAAACTTCTTTAATAGTTAGATTATTAATTCAAAATAAATTTTATGTATATTTGAAAATTTGAAATAAAATATTAAAATTATTTTTTAAAATTTATAACTTATATTTAATTTAATTTTTTTTAACATTAAAACTCAAGTTCAACTGATTGTACAATATTTTAACTATATATTTATAATTGGTTCATGTTGGGTTAATTTTTTTTTAATATTTATTTTTAAATTTTCAACTATAAATAATTTTTTTACTTTTAAACCTTTATTAACATAAAAAAATATGATAGTAAAATGATAAGATAACTATCATATACAAGAAAATCTAGACTAACTAATACTATTGTAAAAGTAAAAGATCAAATTAACGCAAAGAAATCGAAATTACAATTTTATTATTATCTTCTAATAATTAAAAAAGAAAGGGGAAATGTCATGTCATTAATTAAACTTCGTTAATAATTTTGATAGATAATGTGAATTAAAAAAAAAGTCATTGTAAAAAAATTAATCAAAATATTCATATTAACTACTTCGCCTAAACATTATAAAAATTAGGATTAAATTATATACATTCAAGTATAAAGATTAAATCTTATTGTAAATATAATAGAGAGATAAAATAATATTAGATTAATTTCCTATAAAATGCAAAAAAAAAAATGTAAAAAATGGTTCTAACACATATCAAGCAAACACCTTCCTTTTCTGTATAAGTTAATGATATATAAAGATTATATATAATACCATTATAGTATAAAAACAACATAAATAATTTTTTAAGCAATATAAACAAGTCTTCACCATTAAATTATGATTTATCGGTATAAATCACAAAAAAAAATCAGCATAATAATTTATTTAGTTTTTTTATTTTATAAAAAAATATTTTAATTCTTCATTTAATTTTTTTCTCTTTTTTAAATTTTAGATTTGTGTTTTTTGTCAATTTATCCTAAAATATTTTTAATTTTGATGATGTGACATACACGTAAATGACACGTTAACAATTAATTATTTTAAATTTTCAAAAAATTCAAAAAAATCAAATAATTATTTTTAAAATCATTAAAATTAGTGAAAAGTATAATTAAATGATGACATGTCATCCACATAACAACTGTTGACTATTTCACTCATTTTGAGATGATTTAACAAAAATACAAATTTAAAAATTAAAAAAATAAAAAAATTTAAATAAAGAGTTAAAATGAAATTTTTAATAAAATTGATGGGTCAAAAGAATCATCATGTCTAGGAAAAATTTTAAAGACTTTTATTTGATATAATTCAACGCTCATTAATTAACTTAAATAAATAAGACAACTAATTATTTTTCCGATAAAAATATAAAAATGGGATTTCTTAAATTTTATAATATATACAGATTTTTAAAATTGGAAGTATAAAATCTGATTGTGATAGTAAAGGGCCAAATGCATCCTAAGAAGTGGGGTGGGGATTCTAAAACTGAAAAAGAACATAAGGGTCCCTGCCACCTGAGTTCACATTATAAGTGAAGTATTTATGGTCATTGTCTAAGTTTGTACCAATTATAGTGAAAAACAAAAATCGGTAAACTATACTGCGTACTAATCATAATTAGTGAACTTTTTCTTGATCATGAAAGTTACAAAATGAGTATTTAATTAGTTCATTTTTTTTATTACTTAATTATTCAAAAAAAATTTTGATCACCCTCGTTAAACTTTAACTATCGAAATTTATATATTGTGTCAATTTAGTATTAATTCTAAAAAATTAACCTTCAACATTTACGCATTTTGTAATTTGGTGTTTTTATCTTTTTATAATTTTACTTTTATTTATGACATTAAGGGTTAAATGTAAAAAAAATGAGAAAAGATAAAAATTATTAACTTGGATTTTTGGTATATTTCCAATCAAATTTAGTTGATAGATTTATTTATTTTTAACTTTTTAGCTGAAAGGATTATAAAGAAAAGCAAAATTAAAAAAGAAAAACCAAATTATATAATGTATAAATATTGAGTGTTAAATTTTTAGAAACAAAACTAAATTGAAATATTAATGATTAAAGTTATTATTATACCAATTTTAAAAATTGACTCTTCTATCTTCCCGTCAAATGAGGCATGTTGCCTTTGTTTTCATTGATGGAAATGGTATTTTATTTATTTGAAGAGTCTCACTTATTCTAGAATTACATAATTTCATTGACGCAAGCAATGTCGCCATCTTTATTGTATGTATTTACTTATAACAACGAGTTTTATTCCATTTTGATACTTATATTGCATATAAATCGACTGATTTGACCCACTGGTCCCAATTTTAGGGTTGGCTAAACTGGGAATGTCGTCAAAAAGGGAAATCTGTGTGCTAATAAGAAAATATTTAAATGGTTATTGTAAAGTTAAATACAATTTTATATTATATAGATCGGGCCCTAAACTATACTTTAGTTCTCAGATTGGTCCTTAATTCTTTTTTGGGTCTACAGTGATACTTAAGTTATTAAATACAAGCAATGTCATGTTTTTGTTGGTCAGTATTCTTTAAGTAAATTAGAACAAAACTGATGGTTTATATACCACTTATGACAAAAAGAATTTGAGTAAAATTCGAGGACCAATTTATTAATAAAGCTTTTATAAAATAGAAAGTAAATTAGTGTTAGTTTAACACTGATTTTCAAGAGTGACGTGAAAAAATATTGTTAAAAAAGTTAGGTTAAAAATTTAAATGTTTAGTATGAGTTAAATCATTATTTGGAGTCTAAAATTTTTTTGTCCAATTAAGCTTTAAACTTAAAAATTTTCTCATATTGGGGTTTAAATTTTTTTATTATCCAAGTTAGGTCTTGAATTTAGTAATTTTTATCACATTAGGGTTTGAATTTTTTTTTATCAAAGTTAGCCTTTGAAAACCTTCAAGTTTAAGCATGAATATGTGAGTAATTGCTAAATTCGAGGTTTAAATGTTCAAAACTCAATGTAAAACAATTGTCAGGTTCAGAACTTAAATTGAACAAAAAAATCAGCCAGTAATATGAAAAGAATTGTTAAGTTGACATTATAATATTTTAATTTTTTTAAATATACGAGAATGATTTTGAAATGCCTTGTGGATGACTAGTAGGGAATAAAGTACGCGCTTGCAAAGTCAGACCAGGTACTCTTATTACTGTCTTTTAATGACAAAACAGTAACCCTTCGTGGTTTGGTTCAGTTGCCTCGGTGAACACATGTCCTAATTTAATTAAGCACTGTAATTATTTCGAAACAACCAACTAAATTTGTTTTTCTTAAGGTTTAAATTCATAATCTTACGTTTATAACCCTTTAATAGAAAAACTTATTGGTAAGCGCTTCACATTTTACAACTCACATAAAATGCATGCCACATATTAATAGAAAGGGAAGGAAAGGGAATGTCAAACCGTCCAAAATAATTAAAATAATTGAATTTTTTTGGTTAATATATACTTTGTCACTGAATTTGGCCAATCATATATTTAGTTGGCACTTAATTTATTTTACCTAATTGAAATTCTTCACACTTTGGTGATACGAAGCTACTATAATGTGATGATATGGTACTCACAGTTAATAGTACGATGATGATATGGTACTCACAGTTAATAGTACGATGATGAGTGATAATATTATATTATGACATGCAGTAAGTATTAATAAAAAATATTTAAAAAAAACTTTAAAAGTAAATTGGGAACTTTGTCAGCCTTGTCCCATTATTTCATGTTGAACAATAGTTAGAACATGCTAATTTGGAATATTCAAGATTTTTATATTAGTTGTTTAACTTTTAATTAAATCTCATTAAAAAAGCAAACGTGAAGATAATTCATGATCAGCATCCTAGAATAATTATCATTGTTTGCTCGTGTAACGTGGGAAAGGAAAAAGTTTATAAAGTGTTAGAAGTTGCTTATTTTTATCCTTGTCTCTTAAGTGATTTGAGGTTATTGTAGAACCTACTAATGGTGGGATTAATGAGATTATTTAACACAGAATTTTGTGCAGATAATTTCAACATTTAATTCAAGAGATAAAGCTTTTATCTTGTGACCGAGGATTGTGCTATTCATGGCCTATATATTGGCAACTTAATGGCAATATTGGTGAACATTTTTTTAAATGTCTTTGGAGAGTTTTATTGAATGTATTTAAAGATATTTTAGAAAGAGTGATTTGTAATAATTTAGGCTCAATACTAGGATTATAAATATCTATTAGTATAAGAATAGTTCGAGTTTTAGCTAATAGTTGATCCAAACAAATGGTGGAATATAATTATTCTTTAAGAAAAACTCTATAGGGTGAAATTGGTGAATCTGAATTATGTTAACAAATATTATCTGTTATCTCTCATTGTTGTGCGGAAGCGTGTAAAAGAGTAAAATTATTGTACTAAAAAATCACACTAAGTTCAATTCCCAGGAAAGAGAGGTGGATCGCAAGGATCGCTTAAGTACCAGGTCTTTCCTAGCCAGAATATCCCTCAATCGTAATTTAATAGCACAATAAATCACTACAATCACACACACAATTCATGCAGAATAATACAATAAAGAACACAAGAATTTAACGAGGTTCAGCAAATTTTGCCTACGTCCTCGGGCACTACCAAATATATTTCACTCCAAAATACAAGTGAGAATTTACAAAGAGAGAGAGAAAACAATGCCTTAAGTAGAGAATGGCAAGTTTGAGATACAGAATGATAGATGGTTATGCCTATTTATAGTTAAGGTTCAGGGATCAACTTGCAAAGTCACTTTACAATTAGGGACCATATATTGCAAATATCTCAGATTTTATTATGCCAATATCTCGATACCCATATCTTTGACTTTCCAATATTTGATACCCATATCTTTGACTTTCCAATATTTGATACCCATATCTTTGACTTTCTATTATTTGATACCCATATCTTTGATTTTCCATAAATATGGATAATTCCCAATAATCTCCACCTTGAAGATTTGATTCGAGTAATCTTATCTTCACACAATTCTCTCTGTCTTTGTCAACAACACTTGATAGTGCCTTCTTCAATTGTTAAACATGCAGACTATTGATCAAGTTCAAACAATGTTCGAACTTGATTGTTGTTACCACCTTGGTCATCATATCTGCGGGATTATCTGCAGTCTTAATCTTCTGAAGGTGAATTTTCCCCCCATCAATAATTTCCCGCACAAAGTGGAAACGTACATCGATATGCTTTGTACGTGCATGATAGACTTGATTCTTTGCTAAATGAATAGCACTTTGACTATCACAATACACATTAATATGCTCCTGAACCAATCCCAAGGTTTTAACCATACCTTGTAACCAAATAGCTTTCTTTACAGCCTCTGTGACAGCCATGTATTCAGCTTCTGTGGTTGACAACGCAACTGTAGACTGCAGTGTAGACTTCCAACTTATTGGTCCTCCAGCAAGAGTAAACACATAACCAGTGGTTGATCTTCGTTTGTCCAAATCACCGGCATAATCAGAATCAACGTACCCAACAACACCTTTACCAAGTGTAGTATCCTGCTTGAACAGTAATCCAATATCCATGGTCTTATGAATATACCGTAGAATCCATTTCACAGCTTGCCAATGTCCTTTTCCAGGATTATGCATATACCTGCTCACTATACTAACTGCCTGTGAAATGTCGGGTCTTGTACACACCATTGCATACATCAAGCTACCCACTGCATTAGAATACGGAACTTGCAACATGTATTCTCGTTCCGTATTCGTCGAAGGAGATAGTTGTGCAGAAAGCTTGAAATGAGAAGCCAACGGGGTACTTACAGGTTTTGTCTGCTCGTTCATGCCAAACTGCTGTAGTACCTTTTTCAAATACTGCTTCTGAGACAAGCTAACTCTATCATGAGCTCTATCTCTCCATATTTCCATGCCGAGAATCTTTTTAGCTTCTCCTAGATCTTTCATCTCAAACTCGAGATTGAGTTGAGTATTCAATCTTTCAATCTCAACTTTGCTCTTAGATGCTATTAGCATATCATCAACATATAAGAGCAAGTATATGAAAGTTCCTTCTTGTAGCTTCTGAAAATACACGCAATGATCAAATTTACTTCTTGTGTACCTTTGCCCTTTCATGAACTGATCAAATCGCTTGTACCACTGCCTCGGAGATTGCTTCAATCCATAAAGCGACTTTGTCAGTTTGCAAACCCAATTTTCTTTTCCAGCAACCTTGAATCCATCTGGCTGAGTCATATAGATTTCCTCTTCCAAATCACCATGTAAAAACGCGGTCTTCACATCAAGCTGAACTAGTTCAAGATCATATTGCGCAACCAAGGCTAGCAAAATCCAAATAGACGAATGCTTCACAACTGGAGAAAACACTTCATTGTAGTCTATTCCTTCTTTCTGAGCGTAACCCTTTGATACTAATCTAGCCTTGTATCGAATTTCATTTTTATCAGGAAATCCTTCCTTCTTTGCATATACCCATTTGCATCCAATTGCCTTCTTTCCCTTGGGTAGTGTCACCAACTCCCAGGTCTTATTTTTATGAAGAGACTGCATTTCTTCATTCATAGCTTGCTTCCACTTTACACTATCAGAGTTACTTCTTGCTTCTGTGTAAGTAGAAGGAACATCATCATCTGCAATTGGAAGTGCATAGGCCACCATATCATCAAAGCGAGCAGGCATACGAATCTCTCTTCTTGGCCTTCTATATGCAATTGAATCATGTTGTTGTAGAAGTTCTTGGGTCGAAACTTCTTCATCATTTGTTCCTTCAATATTAGCTGGATCATCATTAACCTTTTCAAGCTCCACCTGCTGCAAAGTGCCACTGGTTGTGTTATCCTTTTGTGAATCATTGTTCTTCATCATGGTTGATTCATCAAAAGTCACATCTCTACTGAAAATTATTTTCCTTGTATCAGGACACCAGAGACGGTATCCTTTTACTCCACCAGTTATACCCATGAATAATGCTTTCTTTGCTCTTGGGTCTAACTTAGATTCTTTTACATGATAATATGCAGTGGAACCAAAAATATGTAAAGAATCATAATCAACAGCAGGTTTACCAGCCCACCTCTCCATAGGAGTTTTTCCATTTATTGCAGCTGATGGCAACCGATTAATTAGATGGCACGCATATGTAACTGCCTCAGCCCAAAATTCTTTGCCCAATCCAGCATTGGACAACATACATCGAACTTTCTCCAGTATAGTCCGATTCATACGTTCTGCCACCCCATTCTGTTGTGGTGTATCTCGAACAGTGAAGTGTCGTACAATACCTTCATCGTGACATACTTGTAGAAATGGATCATTCTTGTACTCAGTACCATTGTCTGATCGAAGTCGTTTGACTTTTCGACCAGCCTGGGTCTCCACCATCTTCTTCCATTTCAGAAATACATCCAAAACTTCATTTTTCCTTTTCATTAGATACACCCATACTTTTCTTAAATAATCATCAACAAAAGTAACAAAATAGTGCATACCTCCCAAAGAAGCCACTTTAGTAGGTCCCCACACATCACTGTGAACGTAGTCCAGAATTTCTTTTGTATTGTGAATTGCTGAACCAAATTTTATCCTCGTCTGCTTGCCCAGAACACAATGTTCACAGAATTCCAATTTGCAAGAATTTGCACCTTTCAACAAGCCTTGCTTCGCCAAACTCTGCAAAGCTTTTTCACCAGCATGTCCCAATCGCATATGCCATAACCTGGTAGCCTCTGAATCTGCATCTTTCGTAAAAGCTGTTGATGTTGATCCAATAACTGTACTTCCATTTAAATAGTACAGATTATTCCTTCTTGTGCATTTCATCACCGTCAATACCCCAGCTACTACCTTTAGTAATCCATCTCTCAAAGTGATTGTGAGCCCTTTAGATTCTAGGACCCCTAATGAGATAAGATTTTTCTTCAAGCTAGGTATGTAGCGAACATCTGTCAAGACTTGAATTGAGCCGTCGTGATTCTTCAATTGGATTGTACCTACTCCCATTGTCTTACAAGCGCTATCATTGCCCATAAAAACAACTCCACCTTCTAGTTCTTTAAGACTAGAAAACCAGTCCTTATTAGGACACATATGGTAAGTACATCCCGAATCCAAAATCCACTCATCTGTATGACATGCCATTGCCATGCCAACCAAGCTAAAGTCTGACTCCTCATCATGCTCCGCTACACATGCATCAGAAATAGCTTTACCTTTTTGTAACTTAAGACAATTCTTTTTCCAATGCCCTTTCTCACGACAAAAGGCACATTCATCTTTGGCAGGTCTCCCTTTGGACTTACTCCTTCTACCAGATTTGTTGCTGCGCGAACGACTTCTTACTGTTAAGACTTCTGTAGTTGTATCTCTGTGATCTTTTTTATATTTCTTTCGAGTCTCAGATCTATACAATGCACTACAGACTGCATCAAATGTGATTGTATCCTTCCCATGAAGCAATGTGGTGGTAAGATGATCATATTCATCAGGAAGAGAATTCAACAACAGTAATGCCTTGTCTTCATCTTCAAATTTCTCATCCAAATTTAGCAAGTCTGCTAAAATTTATTGAATGAGTTCACATGGTCATTCATCGACATACCGGGTGCATACGTGAATCGATAAAGTTTCTTTTTCATATAAAGCCTATTTTCAAGACTTTTTGTTAGAAACTTTTCTTCCAGTGTATCCCACAACTTCTTCGCTGATGTCTCCCTCATGACAGAGTACTTCTGCTCTTTGGCCAAACATAGGCGAATTGTTCCACATGCCTGTCTATTGATCTTGGCCCACTCCTTGTCATCCATCTTGTCAGGTTTTTCTTCAAGGGCTATATCCAGCTCTTGCTGACATAAGACATCCAGGATCTCACATTGCCACATACCAAAATTATTGGTACCATCAAATTTCTCTACTTCAAATTTCGCATTGGTCACAGTAGTCTTTGACGATGACTTTTCCATTTTTTTCTCCTCAATCCCAACTACAGTACGTGAACAGTGCCGTGAACGATCGTATTCCCCAAGTACGAATCTAGCTCTGATACCAATTGTTGTGCGGAAGCGTGTAAAAGAGTAAAATTATTGTACTAAAAAATCACACTAAGTTCAATTCCCAGGAAAGAGAGGTGGATCGCAAGGATCGCTTAAGTACCAGGTCTTTCCTAACCAGAATATCCCTTAATCGTAATTTAATAGCACAATAAATCACTACAATCACACACACAATTCATGCAGAATAATACAATAAAGAACACAAGAATTTAACGAGGTTCAGCAAATTTTGCCTACGTCCTCGGGTACTACCAAATATATTCCACTCCAAAATACAAGTGAGAATTTACAAAGAGAGAGAGAGAAAACAATGCCTTAAGTAGAGAATGGCAAGTTTGAGATACAGAATGAGAGATGGTTATGCCTATTTATAGTTGAGGTTCAGGGATCAACTTGCAAAGTCACTTTACAATTAGGGACCATATATTGCAAATATCTCAGATTTTATTATGCCAATATCTCGATACCCATATCTTTGACTTTCCAATATTTGATACCCATATCTTTGACTTTCCAATACTTGATACCCATATTTTTGACTTTCTATTATTTGATACTCATATCTTTGATTTTCCATAAATATAGATAATTCCCAATACTCCTTATTTTACACCTTGCTTCTTTCTATCTTTAATATTTCTTTTTCTTTGATTATGTCTCAAATTTTTGAACGGATGCAAAATAGAAGCTTTTTTATATATAATTTTATAGAAATATTATTTTAAATTCAGAATAAATATCAACAAATGAATATTCAAACAAACCAAGCTGCAAAATATATTTTGCATTTTTCAATGACGCTATTAAGAGACATTTCAAGACTGAAAATAATCGCTCTCTACACTGCAAATGCAGCAGAGTTTTCAAGACAAAAGAGTGACAGCGCCGTCAGTTGTGATTTGCCAAAATCTATTTACGCGTTTGCAAAGTCAGACGGGTAATCTTTGAGTTTTATTTTTAACAGTGTGTTTAGAATAGCTGTTACTGTACGTGGTTGGTTTGGTTTCCATGGTTAAAACATGTCCGAATTCAAGCAATGTCTTTTTTGGAGTGGTGTTAAATTTAAAAGCTACACACATTTTGTATGGCAAAAAATATAAATATTTGCAACATTATCAATATCAACACGTTATTAAGAAGGCTTAATTTAGATAGATAATGTATTTAACTTTAATAAGTGTAAAAATAACGGTGACGATAAAATTAAATATTATAACGGTAAGATTAAAAATAACGATGGGGTGTGTGTTTGATTCAAACGCAGCTTTAATTATGAGTTGATAATAAAAAATAATTATTAAGTATAATAAATATATTATAAAAAAGAGATGATTGATTTTATCAAAAATATAATAAATATAATTATCGAATAAATATATTTAATAATTGAAAATATAATTATTTTGATAGTATATATAATAAATATATTAATTTTTAAATTATTTAAAATTTGAGTTAATTTATCGAATTCGATAGATTTTATCAAAAAGAGATGAGTGATTTGATTTTGATGTGTATAAATCGATTAAATCGATTTTGAAAAAACCAATTGAGTAAAGCAATTGCTTATCTACAATCTAATGTCATATTAGAAAAAAACCAATTGAGTAAATTGATTGCTTACCTATGATCAAATGCCATATTATATGGAAATGATATTAATAAAAATCCTTTCCTTGGCCTTAAAAGGCTCAATCATGTAACTTTCAATAAATCTATTTTAAGCTACTAAAATTTTTAGTTAATTTATTTTATCATTTTAATTTAATTTAAATATTTTGAATTAATCAAGTTGTTAAATAGAATTTAACTGAATAAATTTTTTTGAGTTAAATTAAAAAATATTTTAAAAGATCAAATTAAAATATTATTATTAATATGATTAATTCAGTGTTAGATTACATAAATTTGAGACGTAAATTTTAAAATTATTTTAAAACAAAATAAGACAAAAAGAAAGGAGATAATTAATATGATAATCTTGATTTAGTAATTTTAAATTTTTTATAAGTATTTTGATTTTTTTAAAATATTATTATGAACTTTATCCAATTTGTTTTGAGTGGGCCTAATTTATTTATTTTTTTAAATTGATTCATTAAAATTTTACTAAGAAAAAAATATCGTGAAAAAAAAATGTAACGAAGGAAAAATAGTACACATATTTATAATACGTATAACATATTGCTTCATTAAAAACCTTACAAAAAAGGACTAGTGGGATAAAACCTCGGTTAAGAGAAAACGAGTAATCGTGTATTGACTCCCTCTCATGATAACATTATGTAATGTCTCGAATTCTATGTATTGAATCCTGAATACTATTCTAAATGTCATGATTGAGTTACAATTTTTTTGGGGGTGGAGAGATTTTGATCTCTTCAGGAGTTCCAACAATAATCATAATAAACATTGATCATAATCTTTCTATAAAAATACATACATATTGTAAAACCCAATTTTTGCCCCGTCTAAATACCCAATTATAGCCCATACACACATAAAAGCAAAAATAATTAAAACTAAAAAGAAACCAATCCCAAAATTAAAGAAGCCCAAATTGTAGTAGCCCAACTCCCTAGCTGGCCCAAATGGCCTAAGCCAATAACATAAAATTCCAGCAACACTAAGAGTTCTGAAAGCAGTTGGCGCTGTAGCCCCCATGATCAGCTTCCCACGCACGTCGGCACGCCCACACACGACCTCTATCTTGCGCATCCCTACCCCACGATCGTGCACTCCTCCACGACATCACAACACCTGCAATTAGAGCAAAGAAATAGGAAGAAAATGTATGGTTTTTGGCTATAAAAGCCTTCAATTTTTTATTGTAAAGGGGTGGTTCCCTTTCTGCGAATACAATAGTGGAAATATATATGAAATCAAATACAAGCAGAGACCAAAAGCAATAATATTTGTTAAAGGTGATTTTTTAGTTTCTTTCCCTTTCTGATTTTGTTATTATTCTTTCATTTTCTTTTTGCGTGAGAGAAATATTAGGAGAGAGAGGGAGACTCACCGGAGCCACGTCGTGCTCGCGTCGACGAAGGGAGACTCACTGGAGTCACGGCGGCGGTTGGGTGAACCATTAGTGGCCTTTTCGGCTGGAAGATAAAAGGGATAGTAAGGGAGAAGAAGGAATTTCATAAAACATTTTTGGGTTTCTTTTTTTAAAAAACAAAGATTAAAACGTTTTTTGACAAAAAAAAAGGGTTTTAATGGTTAATAAAAGGAAATGGTATCGGGGGAAGGAACAGACAGCTTTTTTGACTTGGTTCGTGCGCATGATTTCTCTAAATGGATAGTTTGCGCGTTTAGTCCCCCTCCCTTGCACTACTGTCTAATTAAGCCATGTTTGGTTTTTTTATTTCTTTTAAATTATCCCTGGGACTTGCGCATATTTTCATTTTAATCCGCGCTAAAACGACACGTTTGGGGATCTAGTTTATTTTCAGTTTTTGTCCTAAGCGTTTATACGCGTTTTGTTTTGGTCCACGATTTTATTTCAATGGTTTACTTTATTTATAAAATATCCCTTTTATTTTAATTTTATTTTAATTGAGTTTTTCCATAATTCACTTTTTCTTAAAAATGGTTCATTTAACATTTTTTTATTTTCTTTATTTATTTGTATATATGTATTTTAAATAATTTTGACAATTCCACTTCTTCTTTTGAAAAACATTATTGTTTTATTTTTTTTTGTATGTTATTACATTGAAATGTTCTCATATCTATGTTATTAGGCATATAATTTATGATTAACTCTATTCTATGTACATTGTTGCTTTCATATTATTTTATGTAAATATTTTCTAAATTTATTGTATATATTTTCTTTAAAATTATTCGTATATAGCTTGGCCTTCTTTTGAGGATCTTGTTTTTTATTGCATATTTTATTTATGTTAATTACTTTGGTATTTGTATATACGTTATTTTCATTTATTATTTTCATATAAATATATCATTCGTTTAGTCAAGTTGTTTCATTTGAAATTATGTTACATATTATTCGTTTCAATATTTTTTTAAAAATAATCACTAATATATTATCCGTTTTTTTATACATATAAACTATTTTGAATTCTAATATATGTTATTCCTTTGTATATTATTCGTATGGTTTTTAAATTGTTTTGTGTTATATTGGTTTCATGTAGTTCTGTGTATCACGTGTTATTTCTTTCGTTTTCAATTCGAATCCACTTATTATCGTTTCATGCTTAGAATTATGATTTAGTTTCTTATTATTGCATCATTTTTTTTACAAAATCCACATTTTCGCTCAACATCGATTGTTTTATTACCCTTAAAGTAAACCAAGCGAATATATTTTGAGCCGGTTTCATAATTACTTATTCGAAAACTCTTCAAAATAAGGTAATATTTCGTGTTTGAAAATTCGAGAAATCGTGCCCTAACGTGTTGGGTTTCCTTTTTCCGTTTTTCCAAATAATGGAGTACCCTTTTAAGAGTTCGTTGCGTGTTTTGGAAATTATGAGGTGATCTTAGTCTTTGGAGGCTTAAAGTATCGTATCCTAACATACTGGATGTGTTATTATATTTCTTTGGAGCAAGTGAACTTTAAAATCCAATTCGAATTGTTCATACATTTTTAAAGGAATCGTATTTTAAATTTTTTTCTAAATTTTCAACGATAGGACATTCAATAATCAATTGGTACCAATTTTGGGCGTTACGAGGGTGCTAACCCTTCCTCGTGCGTAACCGACTCCCGAACCCTTTTTTTCAATTTTCGTAGACCTAAATTTATTATTTTAATAAATCAAATATTTTATTAAAATGATCAACCTCAAGGTGATCCGATTACACCTCAAAAAAGTCGGTGGCGACTCCCAACTTTTCGTTTTCAAAAGTCGATCCCCATTTTCCAAAATAAACATGGTTTCGACAGCTTGGTGACTCCACTGGGGACTAATAAGAGAGTCAAGCCGTAAAATTGATTATTTTCTGTCCGTTTGTTGAAAATTTAAAATTTAAATTTTAATATACGATCATTTTATTGCATTTCATGGGTTTTATGGTTTTTGGTCATTTTATTCGTGTTTTACATTTTGAGTTTTATTTTATTTTATTTATGTATCCTTTCGCATCATCATACATGACCGTTGTGGTCGCACCTTTTTAAGTGGGAGTGAGAAACTATGCCTCCGTGAGGTTTTCACCTCCGTATGGGCTAGTGGACTGCTTCCGGGATACATATGTACCTATGTCTTCGTGAGGTTTTCACCTTCGCATGGCCATAGGGAAATGTATTCCCTTGAATCGAACTCAATCCACATGAGCCTATAATGGGTGAGGGTTGAGGAATCAGCTGGTTCAGGTACCCTGTCTTTAGAACTCAACCTCATATAGCGAGCCTTAAGAGCCCACCCTAGGAAAAGCCACTCCAAGCCCTAGTGGTTACCCTAGTAGGTGCTCTATTTGCTACTTATTTCTTCTGTACTAACGTATTTTGTCTGTTTTGTTTATGACTGCATTACATTACATCATCATAGAAAGGAGGTGTTGATTCATATTTGATTGCTAAATAGAACAGTTTGTCATAAGAAAACGAATTTCTTGATAAAGTGAATTATAATACGGTTGTCTAAATATGGTCCAAGTAAACACAACGGAAGAAGGCTGATAGTTTGCGGAGAAAAACAAGATTTTACATAAGGATTCAAGTCAATAAAGATTATCCGAAAGACGTCACGTCTCAACTTTCTTAAAGGATCTAGCGAACATTGCGGGGTTAAGTGAGTATTAAGTCGCGGCCCGAATCAAGCAAAATGAGCTAGTGGGGGCAACTATTGGAAGCTTGCGAAATTTGGCTTTTACAAAGAAAAGAAATCGGTGTCTTCGTCTGGAACATGAGGGCAATACTGCATATGTAATCCGTTTTATGTAAAGAAATTTGTTTTCTAGAAAAGTTGTTCTAATGGAATTTAATTCATAATCAACGCATCTCTTTCTTTTTGCATTCATCTCATGCATTTGCATTGCATTTCATCACATGCACTAGATTTTCATAAAAAAAGACCCTAATTAGGTAAAATTATTTCATTTAACTTGGGAACCGACAAAAGTCAAACGACTAGGCATCTTTACATTACACGACAATGAGCAAAGAGTTGCAATGCCTTGAACAAGTCAAAAGCCTGAAAAAAATATCGAGAAATCTGAATGATATATCCGAAGAGGAAACTGAGGCATAAAAGTCTCCAAACTTTTGCATACTTGGAAGCGTTTTAAACAATGGGACTATGGAAGAGATCCCCGTATTTTTAGAGCTAATCTAAAGTAATATTCAAAACACGCTTATTATTTTAAGCCTAGAAGCAATAAGAATCTTTTTGTGAAATAGGCTCGTGTTCAAAATCTTTATTTCAATCAAAATGCATCTTTTTTGAGTAAATGCTCTTTCATTCTTGATATATTCTTTTGTTCTTTGGACTGTCTTTTAAATAGGTCTCTAGATATCAACGACAGGAGTAACGTTGTAACTGACTCCCTTTTGGAGTGAGATATGTGTTTAAGCAGATCTCAGGACTTTGAAAGATGAAATAGATTGTAGTCTATCTCCTGATTTGTTAAGGATGGTAGAACATGATAAAAACAGATCATACTCTACAAGGGGTTAGTGGACATTATGAGCAAGAGGTAAAGATTAGTGCCTGCATTACCACGAAGACAAAGCGAATCGCCATTGAGTATACTCCATGAATTCAAAGATGTTTTCGCATAATCATGTCAAGATATACCTGGGATACTAAGACCTGATGATGGAAAATGTCTATACGGTGTCAGACGGACGCATGTTAAAAGTTTCATGGTAGCCACGCTAATCATGAGGTTTGGGTATTGTTGATCCACCATGGAAGGGGATTGCATAAACTATTTAGTGAGACAAGATTCATGTGCCTTATTCATTTCTTCATAGATTTGCTATATGTGGGGCATGGATGTTATCAGGCCATTCTCGTCTAATATGCTTCGATTTATCTCGGTGGTCTTCGATGACTTCATGAAGAGGGTGAGGGTCGCTTCATATGCCACTATTACAAGATCGATAGTCGTCAAATTTTAAAAAAAGTGCCGACAAGTAATGTCAGAAAAGATCACGTCTAATACAACTGTACAATGTCAAAAGTTTGCAGTTTGTTCAAAGATCAGATGCAATATCTTAATACAGAAAAGGCGGCTAAAAAGAAAAAACAAAAAAGGGAAGGCAAAAAAACAAAAAAAAAAACAACAAAAAGAGATTGTAGAAGGTGACTGAGACTTGTAAGGATTGGCATAAAGAAGTTACCATTTTACCCTCTATGCTTATTGAATGTTAACCAGGATCTTCGCTGGGGCAACATATTGCTCATTGGTTTATAGGATAAAAATGGTTTTGAAAACAAGATTCCTTTTCTCCGAATCTTGTCAGAATTAAAAATGAGATGAGGCAAAATGAATTTGATCCCGATATGTTCAGTCAAATTTAAAAAATGTCCACCATAGTTAGATGATGCGGGCTTATGACAAAGAGGTTTATCCTAGAGAATTCCACGAGGGGAACTTGATATTGAAGAAGATCTTTCCTATACAGAAAGATTTCAAATGAAGAAATATGCCAAATTAAGAGGGACCTTATGTAGTAAAGAAGGCCTGTTCTGGAGGTGCATTGATATTGACCGAAATAGATGGCAATGACCTGCCTAATCCGGTGAACTCAGATTCAATCACAGCTAAAAGTTTCAAAAAAAAGAGAAAAAGAAAAAAAAGAAAAGAAAAAGAAACTGGAGAGGCCAAGGCGAAAACCCGCAAAGGGCGCCTTGAGACCAAAAGGAATTTGAGCTGAAAACCTGAAAACGGCGGCTTAAATTTGGATCGAAGTGGGGCATACAGTAGTGTTGCTATGCCTGAATTAACAATGAAGAAATATGCTACGTCCTAGGGTATTAACAAGGTACTCCAGATCCCTTAAGCACAGATTAAGCTCAAAATAGTCCCTAAGAAGTTGGTACAGAGAAGCTCAAGCTGCGATATCTAGGGCACCTAGTTTTCCATTTCATCCATTTTAAATTTGTTATCTTTGATTACTTTATTCTTCTTACGTCCCAATAAGTTTCCTTCTTAATTGCATTTGTTATCCTTGGTTAACTTATTTACTTCGAGCTATGTTTCTAGTTCGCTGTTATGATTTTTTAAGCATTTTTACATTGAAATAATGTTTAGTGGACTAATAATACTTTCATAAAAGGTGTTTTCACATATTACTCTGGAATTTTTTAAATAGTACAAGAACCTGAAACGGGACTATTGTTTAAAACTTGCCAAGCTTAAGGATTGGAAATATTTCAACCCAAATTAAAATTATCTCCTTAGGTTTCCTATCAAAGACATTGGTTGACCAAAAAGAAAATTACATTGGTGTCATAATCCCAGCAAAGAACGAGTAATGGGATTTTTCTCAAGAAAAAAAATGGTATTCTGTATTCATACAGGTATCAGGCATATACATCTGTTCATTACACCCAGGGAATGGTGCAGTTGATCAATTTGATTGAAGATGATGCAAATCCTATACCTCTGAGTTGCAGCAGGATGAAGAAGAAATCAAATGTTATTCCCCTGGAGTTGCACTAGGAGGTACAAACCTTATGTCCCAAAAGGTACAGTGAAAGAGACTTTGAAACTACAGTGGGGCAAGCTAGTTGAGCACAATGGGTTGTTTCTATGGGTTTTTGTTGGAAATGCTAGTCGAACAGGAAGGCAGCATAATGCCACAGTGATAAAACTCTGATAGATAACGAGTGATGACACTTTAATATTTTAAAAAGGAATCATTCTCATGACATTTCTGTATTTATACAATAGCACATCTAGTTAGGAGCATTTGATTTTATTTCGATCATAGCATCCTAATTATTTGACATAAGCATCACATTTAGGTAGGAGCATTTGATTCATTTCAATCATTGCATCCTAATTATTTGGCATAGGCATAGATACATGAAACTGATTTTACAGATCATGTTCCTCAGAGGACAGTGCAGTGGAATCGGTGAATTCACAGATCTTATTTTCCTAAGCAATAGTGGAGTAGATCAAAGATACAAGTCTTAACCCCCTGAGCAGTAGGGTAACAGGCTAAAATTTATAGATCCTGGCTCCCCGAGTAGTGGTGGAGCAGGTCGAAGACCCGCCTTAACCCCCTAAGCAGTAGGGTAATAGGCTAAAATTACAGATCTTATCTTCGCTGAGCAGAAGCAGGGCAGATCAAATTTTGGTGAATCTTATCTCCATGTATCGGCAATGGAGCAGATTCCAATCATCAGCCTTATCTTCACTGAGCAGGAGTGGAGCAGGCTAAACATACCAGATCTTATCTTCACTGAGCAGGAATGAAACAGATCAAATTTTGGCAAGTCTTATCTTTATGTATCGGTAATGGAGCAGATTTCAGCCATCAGCCTTATCTTCACTGAGCAGGAGTGGAGCAGGCTAAATACCAAATCTTATCTTCACTGAGCAGGAGTGAAGCAGATCAAACTTTAGAGAATCTTATCTCCACGTACCGGCAATGGAGCAGATTCTAATCATCAGCCTTATCTTCACTGAGTAGGAGTGGAGCAGGCTAAACATACCAGATCTTATCTTCACTGAGCAGGAGTAAAGCAGATCAAATTTTGGCAAGTCTTATCTTCATGTATTGGCAATGGAGCAGTTTTCAGCTATCAGCCTTATCTTCACTGAGCAGGAGTGGAGCAGGCTAAATACCAGATCTTATCTTCACTGAGCAGGAGTGAAGCAGATCGAACTTTGGAGAATTTTATCTCCACGTACCAGGGATGGAGCAGATTCCAATCATCAGCCTTATCTTCACTGAGCAAGAGTGGAGCAAGCTAAATACCAGATCTTATCTCCATGTATCGGCTATGGAGCAGATCAGAAATAGCAAGCCTTATCTCCATGTATCGGCTATGGAGCAGATTTTAGCTATAAGTCTTATCTTCCTGAAGTTGCAGGAAGCAGACTGAAAATTACAGATCTTATCTCCATATATCGGCTATGGAGTAAATCAGAAATGGCGAGTCTTATCTCTATGTCTCGGCTATGGAGCAGATTTTAGCCACAAGTCTTATCTTCCTGAAGTTGTAGGAAGCAGACTGAAAATTACAGATCTTATCTCCGTGTATCGACTATGGAGCAGATCAGGAATGGTAGTCTTATCTCCATGTATCGGCTATGAAGCAGATTTTAGCCACCGGCCTTATCTCTTTGAGGTAGCAAGAGAGCAGGTTGAGGATACGAGCCTTAACCCCCTAAGCAGTAGTGGAGCAGACTAAAGATAGCGAATCTTATTTTCCTGAAGTTGCAATGGAACAGATTGAAGCTAAACGAACAGATCATAGCAAACTTTATCTCCCTGAAGTTGCAGTGGAGCAGGTCGAAGTGATAAGTCTTATCTCCCTGAAGATGCAGCGGAGCAGGCTCAAAATTGAAAATTTTATCTTTTTGAAGTCGCAATGGAGCAGACTGAGGATGTGGAGTGGATTAAAAGCACAATTTAGATACCCATGAAGATGCAGTGGGTTGGAATAGGGCTACCTGAAGAAGATGGGCATAGAGAGATTGAGATGTGGTAAGACCGGGCAAAATTGGCCTTTTTGTGGTCTTTACTTCATTCTCATTACACGACAACGAGCAAAGAGGGGCAACTGTAAAACCCAATTTTTGCCCGGTCCAAATACCCAATTATAGCCCATACACACATAAAAGCAAAAATAATTAAAACCAAAGAGAAACCAATCCCAAAATTAAACAAGCCCAAATTGTAGTGGCCCAACTCCCTAGTTGGCCCAAATGACCTAAGCCAATAACATAAAATTCCAGCAACACTAAGAGTTCTGAAAGCAGTTGGCGCTGTAGCCCCCATGATCAGCTTCCCATGCACGTCGACACGCCCACACACGACCTCTATCTCGCGCATCCATGCCCCACGATCGTGCACTCCTCCACGACATCACAACACCTGCAATTAGAGCAAAGAAATAGGAAGAAAATGTATGGTTTTTAGCTATAAAAGCCTTCAATTTTTCATTGTAAAGGGGGGGTTCCCTTTCTACGAATACAATAGTGGAAATATATATGAAATCAAATACAAGCAGAGACCAAAAGCAATAATATTTGTTAAAGGTGATTTTTTAGTTTCTCTCCCTTTCTGATTTTGTTATTATTCTTTCATTTTCTTATTGCGTGAAAGAAACATTAGGAGAGAGAGGGAGACTCACCGGAGCCACGTCGTGCTCACGTCGACGAAGGGAGACTCACCGGAGTCACGGCGACGGTTGGGTGAACCATTGGTGGCCTTTTCGGCTGGAAGACAAAAGGGATAGTAAGGGAGAAGAAGGAATTTCATAAAACATTTTTGGATTTCTTTTTTTAAAAAAATAAAGGTTAAAACGTTTTTTGACAAAAAAAAAAAGGGTTTTAATGGTTAATAAAAGGAAATGGCATTGGGGGAAGGAACAGATAGCTTTTTTGACTTGGTTCATGCGCATGATTTCTCTAAATGGATAATTTGTGCGTTTAGTCCCCCTCCCTTGCACTACTGTCTAATTAAGCCATGTTTGGTTTTTTTTATTTCTTTTAAATTATCCCTGGGACATGCGCATATTTTCATTTTAATCCGCGCTGAAACGACACGTTTGAGGGTCTAGTTTATTTTCAGTTTTAGTCCCAAGCGTTTATACGCGTTTTGTTTTGGTCCACGATTCAATTTCAATGGTTTACTTTATTTATAAAATATCCCTTTTATTTTAATTTTATTTTAATTGAGCTTTTCCATAATTTACTTTTTCTTTAAAAAGGTTCATTTAACATTTTTTTATTTTCTTTATTTATTTGTATATATGTATTTTAAATAATTTTGCCAATTCCACTTCTTCTTTTGAAAAACATTATTGTTTTATTTATTTATTTATTTTATGTTATTACATTGAAATGTTCTCATATCTATGTTATTAGGCATATAATTTATGATTAACTCTATTCTATGTACATTGTTGCTTTCATATTATTTTATGTAAATATTTTCTAAATTTATTGTATATATTTTCTTTAAAATTATTCATATATAGCTTGGCTTTCTTTTGAGGATCTTGTTTTTTATTGCATATTTTATTTATGTTAATTACTTTGGTCTTTGTATATACGTTATTTGCATTTATTATTTTCATATAAATATATCATTCGTTTAGTCAATTTGTTTCATTTGAAATTATGTTACATATTATTCGTTTCAATATTTTTTAAAAAATAATCACTAATATATTATCCGTTTTTTTATACATATAAACTATTTGAATTCTAATATATGTTATTCCTTTGTATATTGTTCGTATGGTTTTTAAATTGTTTTGTGTTATATTGGTTTCATGTAGTTCTGTGTATCACGTGTTATTTCTTTCGTTTTCAATTCGAATCCACTTATTATCGTTTCATGCTTAGAATTATGATTTAGTTTCTTATTATTGCATCATGTTTTTTACAAAATCCGCATTTTCGCTCAACATCGATTGTTTTATTACCCTTAAAGTAAACCAAGCGAATATATTTTGAGCCGGTTTCATAATTACTTATTCGAAAACTCTTCAAAATAAGGTAATATTTCGTGTTTAAAAATTCGAGAAATCGTGCCCTAACGTGTTGGGTTTCGTTTTTCTGTTTTCCCAAATAACGGAGTATCCTTTTAAGAGTTCGTTGCGTGTTTTGGAAATTATGAGGTGATCTTAGTCTTTGGAGGCTTAAAGTATCGTGTCCTAACGTACTGGATGTGGTATTTTTTTTCTTTGTATCAAGTGAACCTTAAAATCCAATTCGAATTGTTCATACATTTTTAAAGGAATCGTATTTTAATTTTTTTCTAAATTTTCAACGATAGGACATTCAATAATCAATTGGTACCAATTTTAGGCATTACGGGGGTGCTAACTCTTCCTCGTGCGTAACCGACTCCCGAACCCTTTTTCTCAATTTTCGTAGACCTAAATTTATTATTTTAATAAATCAAATATTTTATTAAAATGATCAACCTCAAGGTGATCCGATTACACCTCAAAAAAGTCAGTGGCGACTCCCAACTTTTCGTTTTCAAAAGTCGATCCCCATTTTCCAAAATAAACATGGTTTCGACACATATATTTTGGATCGTTTTATAATCTTCTTTTATTATTATTCACTAAGTCGAATTTACCATATATGTTCAAATCAATTTAATTCATATAAGTATTTACTAAAACGTATTGAACAATTTCTCGAGAATTTCTATATGCTTCTAGCTTTCTAAATCATTCAATGTCAAATCTTTCATAAATTACCACGTTAATAAAATATCTAAAGGTTATTGCATCCGTCGCAAGAGTATTTTTTCATAACCATTGTTAGGACTTAGTGAAAAACTTTATTCTTTCTTATTTCATTTCCGCAAAACTAATCATTGTACCCTCACTAGCTTTATACCTTTAGATATTTGAACTACTAATCAAAAAACTTTATGAATTTAATTTTAATTGAATTACATCTTTCTATTTTGACCAATTTATTCCATATATATATTTCTTGACAAATTTATTCAAGATTTTAATTTTCTTTTATTATCTTAATAATAAAATTGCACAAAACTGTTGTTGATAATTTTTCATTATTGTTGTTTCATATTTCTCGTATTGACATAACTTATTGATATCTCTTTATTTTCATCATTTTTATCTTCAATCTCAAGTACCTAAATATCTTCTGGAGTTTTAATAATTAGATAAGTATTGGGTCTCTTTAAGAGCATTCGGCTCTATTAGAGGTGATCATTGGCTAGCCGGACCATAACAAAATTTTAGGCCCATTTTATAGGCGTCCGACTCGACCCGAAAAATGAGTTTAAAATTTTACTCAAGCCCGACCTGAATAAAAAAACTAAAACTTGAGCCCGACCCAGTCGTAGTAAATTTTTTTATATGAAAATAAATTTTAAAAATATAATGCATCAAATATACTAAAAATATTAAAATAAATCTTTCTCAACAAATTGAAAAATATTAAAAAGACCTTTATACTTAACACTAATATAGGTACAACTTAATAAGCAAATGCTTCTAAAATAGTAGCCATATAATAGTGAAATAACAGCAAAACAGTGAAAAAAACAACAGCAGTTCTTTTTTTTTTTGCAAATTTGGGTCGAGTCAGCCCGGGTCGAAAAAAGCTTACTCAACGTTTAACCCAATTTCTAAATGGACTTTATTTTTTTGCTCAAGCCCATTTTTCGGCCTATATTTTTTCCCAAACCCTCCCACTTTTTAGGCTGGCTTTCAAGTCGAGTCGGGTGGCTCAACTCATGATTAAGTCTAGTCTTTATTATATGACAATCTAAAATTATTATTATATTTTACAAAAATTTTCATCTTTGAACCAATTCTTCCATGCTTTAGGCATGCATTACTTTTATTTATTATAATAGATTGTCCTACTAGGACTTCAACACATTAGCTAGTATAGAAAACTTCGTTATTTTACAATAAAATAAATTATCTTTTGAACTTCTGATTCAAATTATTTTCTATGAGGATTTAGATAATGATAACTTACGTAAATAATTATTCCATGTGGCTATTATTTCTCTTCCCGGTGTTCGAAAAACTATCAAATTAAAATACAAATCATGTCATAATTGTATCTCCAGTCCTTTAAAAAAATCTAATAATACAAAAAGATTCACTTAATAGCTCATTATTTAATTCAACCATAACTAAACATGATATTAACTCATAATATATATTAGAACCTTTTTCATAGTATTGAAACTGTAAGAGCATATCTGAAGTGCAAAAAACTGAAAATATTTTCTTTAATAAAGTATCATTAGTAATATTCTCCCACGTAATTTTAGTTAAAAATTTATCATAAATATTGTAGAGTTATACTAACCCACAATTTTAAAGTCCTACAACTTCAATAGTGATGTTCACAATGATTCTCCAAAAACTATATTTATAGATATAAGAAATATAAATGAAATAAAACTTTACTTCTAAGGACTATTAGGTTCTAAAATAAACCAAATTTATCTTAATTTTGACGAAGATTCACTTAATAATAAAATATTCATAATATTATAAAAATAATTATAAAATAAAAAAAATTGGCAACAACCCAAAATAATTAAAATGTTTATAGTTTATTCCATCAAAATTCTTTTACTTGATCTAACAACCCAAAACTCTTGGATTATTTTGCCATGATGACAGGCTATTATGAGCCCCTTTGCTTTAAAATTGTGTAGGCCCGAGCTTCTCAACCAGGCCTGGTTCAGGCCCTTTGGGTTCCAATTTCATAGACCCATTTTCATGGGTCTACAATGGCTGCCACCTGATCACTCTTCTAGAAAGTCCAAGAATGGGAAAAAAGGAAATTGGAAAGGTAAAGGGTCAAAGAAGCAAACGCAAAACAAACAATGGCTGATTTGTTTATAGGCGTATCACAGTCGTCTCTTCTTCATCTTCAACCAAAGCTTAAAAGTTTTCTAAGGCTTACCGGTGGCCCAAGATTTGCCGTAGCTAGCAACCGTCAGCTTCATTTCAGACGGTTGACTGTAACTGGGGTCGTATCTTCTGATTCCAAAGCACCCACGACTGTTACCAGCACTGTGGGTTCTGAAAAAGGAGGAATCGACATCGAAGTAGACACAGGAAACGGCGGAGGAGATAAATTTGACGACAGAAGCGGCGGCGGAGGAGACGGTGGGGATAACAGCGGCGGCGGAGGCGATAGTGAGAGTAAAGGAGAAGGGGAGTTTTCGGACGACGGTGGTAAGAAAAAGATGGCTTTGTCTATGTCTCAGAAGTTGACCCTTGGATATGCTGCACTTGTTGGAGGTAAAAATTCTTCACCTTTTCTTTTGCCTTATGCTTTCAGTTCTTGGTTCTTAGTGCTGATGTTTGATTGGATTTTTCAGGGTAATTTAGGAAGAAATTTGAATTGGAGTCCAGTCAAGGGAATAGGACATCACCTTGACTGCTGTATTAGGAGCTATGGCTCTGTGTCCTAGTGCTGTTTTATATATGTCCATTCAGGGTAATTTAGGAGTTCAATGGGAATTTTTTAAAAAATTTGGGGGACAAATTAAAATTTTTAAATTTTTTTTGAGATGAGAATTTTCAAAATTTGAGAGGCCTAATTAAAATTTTCTAAAAATTTGAAATGAAAATTTCGAAAAATTAGGGTCCTCAGGCCACCATAACTGTCCGCCTTAGTGTGTGTGTGTGTATAAATCTTGTTTAGTGAACTGGACTGTGTAAGAATCCATATTGTGTGTTTCCTAGTCCTCATCCAGTGTTCTACAGTTGCCATTGCCAATTCACCGAAGGGTAGTTACTGGTGGTTGAAGCCAGTCATAAGGTTTGTATGTTGGCTTGGTTTGGTTTTGCAATGAAAGGTGACACCTACTATCGATTCAAGGCCGTGGGGTCTGACATTATTGTCTGGGGTTGACCCTTTTGTTTTCTTTTGTTGCTTTGTTGTTCTTGCAATGTAAAGAACCCGGTCTTGTCTAGGGCTCTAGGCATTAGAACCCTTGTATTGCTTCAATGCAAGGCACAAAAATGTGCTAAATGTGCTAAATGTGCTAGCCTAAGTGAAGTAAAGCCCAATTTGTATATGTGTGGGTTTTGCTGTGTCTATGGACTATACATATATATAGCATAAGAGATATATATATATATAATAAACATTAAAGTCTGTATCTATATCTACAAAACATGTAATTTTTATTGGTCAATATACATGATTTCCTTAGAGTTCAAGTGCTAAAGCGCAGGCATGCCTAGGTGCTCACCTTGACAATACTGATTGAAACTCAGATATCCTTTTGTATATCAGTCTTTGATAATTTGATGTGGACTTCAGAATTGTAATGTGCAGATATTTCATTTTGGCTGAGGGGTATTTCTTATTTTTGTTAATGTGTATATGTATAGTGGGTGGTGTTATGGGCTATGTGAAGAGTGGCAGCCAGAAATCGCTTGCGGCAGGAGGATTGTCAGCTGCGGTGCTCTATTATGTTTATACTCAGCTTCCCACAAATCCAGTTTTTGCCTCATCCGTTGGGCTTGGTAAGTCACACTCTTTTTATTTACCCTGCTATTGGCATTTTTGTGTTGGATGTTTATGTTGCTAAAGTTGATTAGTTTACATTTGAAAGGATGCGGTTAGAAGAGATGAGGGTAAGATTGATTTTTGCTTTTGTGGAAAGGAAAGGGGAGAGAATTTGGGTTTATTGGGGGAAGAAAGAAAGGGAGATACCTTCAAAGTTCAAGTTTACACATCAAGTGATGATGTTAGAAGAGATGTGGTCTGCCAATTAGTGTTGAACTTGCTATAAATGTTGAATTCCAATTAGCCCTTTTGTTATTCTGTAGAGTGCCGATCAGAGTAAAATTTTCGGTCTGGGAAAGGAAAACGGGAGAGAGAGTGAGAGGAAGGGTTGGTATTCAGTTTTATTGGGGGTAAGAAACAGAAAGAGATATGCTTCTGAATTTGTTTTCGCAATGCATACTAAGGTAGTAGTTAACTGAAAGTACCAACTACTACCTTGAGATAGCATCTCAAATTCTAAAGGTGCTTCTAGTTGTTGACTTCGATAACCTTTTTTCATTTGAATGTTAATTACCATAAATAGAGTTTAGCTTTTATCTTCTCGTTTCATTTTTTGTTTTAGCTCCATAAAGTTTAACCCTATTTTGCATCAATGATATCTGATTTTAAGGTATATCTGCTGCACTTTTGGGAGTGATGGGTTCCCGTTTCAAGAGGTCGGGAAAAGTCTTTCCCGCGGGGGTTGTATCACTCGTGTCACTTGTGATGACAGGGGGCTATGTGCATGGCATCATGCGGAGTATGCACTAGTGAAATGCAGTGGTGATGGCAATGTTAATTGAATTACGAGCTTGTTATGTTTAGAGAACTTGGTGTTTTGGTATACAGCTATATTTAATGCTTTGCTATGTCAAACATTTTAGTTGTGAACCTTTTTAGACTATCGGCATCGAGCAATGTGTTTGGGCGGAAGGTTACTTTCGTATCCAAATGCCTTTTCCTCTTTGTTTATGTGATGCGAATTATTAAGGATGAGGTTAGCCAATAAGAAATATTGTATGCGTTTTCGGTTTTGAAATTTTGAGATTTGGGAAAATCATGCTTAATATTGTCTAAAGGTATTCCGGATCATGTCAACTGAAAAGCTAGTATTACAAGAATGCCTCATTTAGAAGAAGTTAGAACCCTTTAATCTTTGGTCATAGAATGCGACCTTGATCAGTCATAAAATCTCATTTTTTTGGTTATATCAGGAAATTAGGAAGCAACAAAAGTATATGACTTGTTTGAAACTTTACGTACGTTGTATGCCACTTTTTGAAACGTTTCTGGTTGTTTTAGTATAGGTAAACGTAATTGTGCCGAGAAGGGGACAGAATCAAAGCATCGTGTCTATAAATAGGTATAACTGTTGAGTTTTATGACGGAGGGTTTGATGAAGTAAGCCGCGGTTTATCATTAACCATCTGGCATGTTTCTGTCTGTACCGTACCTTGACGCCAAAGAATGACGATAAAATGCATGCAAATTACCACTAAGCTATGTAACTGAAGTATTGGTTTTCAACATTTGTGATCAACACAGAGATGCAACTTTCGAAGATTTTCGTAACACATGAACAAATTTAGAAAAGCTTAACCATAGTTGTATCGGGATACTCGCATTCTGAGTTTGAGTAATTTAAAACCACCAAGCATCCATAGAAAAGAAATGTATTGTACAAAGTTGGAACACATTACACACAAATTAGCAATCTTTGCATACCCATAGAACAGAGAGAATCATACATGCATAGCAAATGTTATTTGTCAGGCAGATCAGAGAGAGGGGGTCCAGGTTTAGGAAACATCAAAACTGCAGCCCAAGAAGGCAATAGGGAAACAAGTGGACGGATCCTACCATGAGACCTGTTTAATTGTACACTTGCTATCCACACCTAACTCCAGTGGCAGATCAGATGTATTCCTCTGCACTTTGTCACTTACAATAACAGAGCTAGATTCAGTTTTTATCAAATATGTATATATATATAAGGAATCCTATATGCTTAGCTTTAGGCAACATGAGCTGGAGCTTTTGGTTGGATATCTTCTTGACGAATGGGTGATGCCTTGAAGTAGCCAGACTCTGGTGAAGTTGTGGCACTCACGTCAGCTTTGACGTCATCAGCCATTTTTGGTGTTGATGGACCAGGATATGGGTTCTTGTTCACCAGCCTACAAAAGGGAACAGACACATAACTACACTTACCATAGCTTAGGGGTATAAAGTAAACAGTAAAATGATGGAGTACGATTGAAGGAGTACCTGTCCCGCCGCTTCTCAAGAAAACGCTGAAGTGAGTGTCTCCTTGCAATTGGTAGTTCTGATCCAATTGATATTCACATAATCATGATGCCACATTATTAGCTTACATGCACCAAAAATGAAAATCATAGAATATTTTGCATTTGAACCTCGTAATTATTTGAATTACCAGCTTGCAGTTTGCTAAAAGATGTCCTGGGGAGAGGATACAACTGTGCCTGTGGCGAAGCCGAGGCAGTTGCAGTACTTTGAAGTGAAGGACACCTTGTAAGAGCAGGTGAAATGGTGGCATAATCGGTTGCAGCATTCTTCATGTCAACAGAGCCAACATCAGCAGCAGCCACAGTAGCAGCAATAAGCATAATTTCTTGTATCTGACAGACATGGATCGATGGTTAATTTTGGAATAAAATCTCATCCTACCAAAACATAGTAACATTCTAAAATGTTAAGTAAAGGCCAACCTTTTCAGCGGAAATTGCATCAAATACAGAAACTTTTCCGCCATAGAAGATGGTGAGTTGGGATTGAGCAGGGCTTGTGGTAATTACTCCAGATGCCAGAATTGGTAGGGAACTTGTACAACAGCAGAATAAAAGCTTACAACATTATAGAAGCGTGCACAAATATGACTAATGTGCCCTTTTGCTTCACTCATGAATGAGAAAGATCTACTGGGCACAATTTACTTTAGGGGTAAAGTCTAACAATTTTTGCTTCAAAGAATGATAGGGGAAAAGGAGGGTTAGGCTATCATGATATGGCCATGTTCTGCGGGACCTTGAGGACTAGTCACATATGAAGGTAGCAAAACCTTGAGGGACCTGTGGGTGCCCAAAAAGGATTATACTATCGCAACACATCCGATGCCCTGCAAGTTCGGTCAGGTCAAGACGGTGACACTTGCATACTTTTACACTATTTTCCGGTATAACGAAATGGTTTTAAATGAAAAAAAGAAAAGAAAAGAAAAGGAAACACAACATAGAACAAGCATGTGCACTTCCTAATATATATTTTTCTTATGGAATCTATAACTTCAATACAATCGAATACCATATGCTCAACTGAGTCAGTCACTGATAAGTTTAAATTTCAATATGACATATGAGCATCTTCTAGGTTTCATCAAAAGGGAATATACACACACACATATAGAGAGAGAGAGAATTGGAAGCCCTCTAAAGTAAGTAACTATGCGAACCTAAAATATAACCAAACAACCCCTTTTTTTTGTTATTTTTAAATACTACCATAAAAAGAATCAGGTCCCCGTTTTTTATACAACGGGAATTCAAAGCTTGCAAGTGATTAACACTAACTAAATCCAGCCCCAACCATTTAACATCAATAAAAAAAACTACTAGTAGTACATTTTAAAACCATGTGCAATTTTCCTCTACAAATGAGATTAGGGTAATGAATTAAGCACTAAATTTCACTATGTATCAAGACTTCCATTTTAAAACATCGAATCGAGTATAATTAAACAGCTATATATCAAGACCCAGATCCGGAAAGAAACATTTGTCTCCTTTTTTTTACGGAAGGAATATAATTAAAGCTTACCAGTTATGGAATATTTTCTGGGAAAGAAAATCAGGGGTTTCAATGGTACCCAATTTTCCTGCATCGTTATCGCCGACAATATCTCCATTTGTCTCTTTAACGACGACGTTTGGCTTGACTTCCTCGCGTGATTCAGCCTCTTCTTCCATGGAAACCAGAATTTTTTTTTTCTTTTGACCTTTCTTTTCGTTGATAATTTTTTTTTTCACTCTTGCTATAGGCAGACCAAAATTTGGTTTTAAAGATATATGGAAATGAAATCAATTAAAAAAAGGTACATTCTTTGTTTGGAATTTTAAAAGAAGAAACTATATTAATAAAAAAGTACGTGAAAGCGAAAGCACGTGAACCAATCCAAGGGTCGTGGTTGTTTTGATGATTGGAACGTGTCAATCATTCAGGACCCTGGACTCTTTTTTTACCTCCCTCAAAAAAATTAATTGATGGTCGAATTTATAAGGTTACGGTTTAATTAAATAAATTATTATAAATTTATAAAATAAAAAATATTAAAAATTATAAAAATTTATTCAATTGTTAATTTAATCAATTTGTACTAATTCACAATTCAGTTAGTCTAAAACCTTTTTCCATATCAATATTTTAATTAATTCTCAATCTAACGGATCGATTTGATATGATTTAGATAATCATGCTAAAAACTCACACAATGAGTTATAATTACAAGAGTGACACTATTTATAATTTGTATAATCTCTAAATTTTGTGTCAATCTTATCATTAGTTTTAATTTTTTTATTATTGATTTGTGTTTTAGATATAGTTTGACAAACTAATGGTGTGTTTAAATTTTAATATTGTATTAGAATAACAATTGTTAGACTCGAAAATATCAAGAGGGATGATTTGATATTTTAAAATTCTTTACGAACTTTTCTAAAAAATGAGTAAATAAATGAAAAACTTGAACATTTAGATTTAGAGTTATTCTGTCCCAATTACCTACATTCACTTTAATATATTTCAATCAATGATTTCTCAATTCATTATACTTAAATTGATACCTTTCAAAGAGAATATATAACATTTAATAACTGTATTTTTTTTCATGATGGTAAGTAAAACCATTCCCAATTTTTTATGGCTTAACTAGATCTTAGTCAGGGGCGAATCTATTAACTAGATCCTATTCAGGGGCGAATCTAGGGGAGTTGGTAAGGCCCAGACCTCCTTTAAAAATGGAAAATTTTTTATTTTGTCTATTTAAAATTTTTAAAATATTAAATTAAGAAAGATAAATATTACACATTGGCCCCCAAAAATGATAAAATTTTAATTTAATAATTTAAAAATTATATTTTTACTATTGTAAAAATTATAATTTAATTTTGATCTCTTAAAAAAATTTTCTGACTTTACCTCTGATATTATCTAAAAAATCTTAAATAGCTTTTGCAATACAAAAAATAAAGTTAAACAGTAAATATATTTATGTGTGATTATAAGTGTTAAGTGCTCTCTTTCTCTCTCTCTTAAATAATTGAAATGAGAATGATAAAAATAGTCTAACAACTAGAGATATATACAAGAAAAAAATGAGAAAATAAAAAAATTGATTTTTTTTTTAAACTTCGCAACCAGATAGTGAGTGTAATGAGTATATTGTAAGGTGTAATATAAAAAATAAGTTAAATATTTAATTTGAGAATAATCAAAACCTTATTTAATACTAAAGATGTTAAAAACAAAATCTAGCTTAATGAAAATGAAAAAGTAAGAAAAGGTTAGGTCAAATCTTAAATAAAACAAAATTTAATCCAAAGATTCTCCAAGTCATCTGCTCGTTATTAGTTCTGTTTTGGACGCCAAAACCGAGCATCGTCTGGGCTCATCACAACTAAAAGCCCAGTAATCGCTCATATTCGTAAAAGAATATCATCATCATTTCAATTTTCAACAGATCTCATCTGATCTGCTCTGCTCTTTTGTATCCAGATCTTCAATATCATTTTTTCTAATTTCTTCTCCAAATTTAATCCCTCTTAGAACAAAGCGCGGTAACATTCATTTTTGTATGTTGTTTATATTATTTCTGCTATCATACACTCGTAGATCCTAACTATCTTCTTCAACGATCTGCTTCAATTTTTTTAAAAATCGTTGCTTAATTCCTTCATTTCGGCATTGCTTTCTTTTATTTAGTAGGGTGAGAGAGAAGGGAACTCCGGAATTATCGTGTTCGAAGCACCGGCTTAGATCGAAATGGCGGCTGGTGGATTTGTGAGCCGGGCTTTCGAGTCGATGCTCAAGGAATGTGCCGGAAAGAAGTATCCCGATCTTCAAAAGGCTATTCAAACTTATTTAGGTTAGATCTACACTTAATTTATTTGAACTTTATTTTATCGATCCTCGTTTTTTTATTGTTTCTTTTGAAATTCTTTGGACATCTTCTATCCGTAATTGTGTTTGGAATTATGCTTTCTTTGTTTTTAATCTGTTTTCATTTTAGTATTTCTTCTTCTTCTTCTTCTTCTTCTTCTATTTAACGTTGTGAGAGTTAAAGAAGTTCTAATTTCGGATTATGCTCTATATTATGCTCTATTGAGTTTCCTACTGTATCAGCCGTTGTTTAGTTATTTGAGTTTTGCATTTAGTATTCACTTGCATTCTACTATAGTATTACTTGTGATGCAGTTAGAATGGTGTTTAGGGATATGAAGTGTAGGAGTTGTAGCGCTTTCTGGAATTAGGTTAATAAACTTTACTTTCTGTGGAGTAAATGATGCCTATTTTATTTTAGTATTTGCATTTACAATTTTAATCAGAAAATGGGAGAGATTTGTTTCATGGATGGATTTTAGAAGGGATGTTGTACGTGAAATTGCTTTTAGTCAAAAGGGAAAGTGCAAAAGAATAATGCCAAGATAACTTGATAATGGTTACGGTTCTACTTCTTGTTATAATGGCTTGTTATAGGAGCTCGTCTTTTCTTCTTTCCACCAGAAAATTAGAGTATGCCATTAAGAGAAAAAAAAGAGGATGGTAGAGTAAAGATTTGGGCTCTTCACTTCTTACTGTGCACTGTTTTCCATGGATTAAGTAGATGACTATTCACCTGTTTTCTTCAATATGTGAACTTATCTCTTCATGTAATTTCTTATTTAATTTGCTGCTGATTGGTCATAGCTTTCATCTATTTACTTTTTCATTATATTTCTTTTTCGTTTCTTCAGATAGTCCTAAGCAAACAAATCAGCACTCCTCATCCAGTGAGCAAAATCAAGCAGCAGCGGCTTCTGCTGGAGATGGAAGGTTTATACCTGTTTACAATCTTATAATCTGATTTAAAAAAAAAAAATGGTTCCAACTTGATTCATTTCTAGTTTCTTACCCAAGATATAAACCCTATGGAATAGCCTTTTTATGTATAGTTCTTTAGTCTATTACTTTACACTGTTGTTTGCTCTCCGTAGAGTTAACAATTAAAGTTTTCACCCACCACTGTAACCTTTTTCAGATTCAGCCTAGGTGGCGTTGTAAAAAATGATATTACTTGCAGTAATGTGATCATGGCTGAAGTTATAACAATTATTGATGACCTCTATTTTCTATTTTTGTCTTGTAGTTCTGGTGAAGCTGAAACTGTTGCCGGAGATGGAAGGTTTATATCTGTTTACAATCTTATAATCTGATTTAAAAAAAAAAATGGTTCCCACTTGATTCATTTCTAGTTTCTTACCCAAGATATAAACCCTATGGAATAGCCTTTTTATGTATAGTTCTTTAGTCTATTACTTTACACTGTTGTTTGCTCTCCATAGAGTTAACAACTGAAGTTTTCGCCCACCACTATAACTTTTTTCAGATTCAGCCTAGGTGGCGTTGTAAAAAATGATATGAAAATGATATTACTTGCAGTAATGTGATCATGGCTGAATTTATAACAATTATTGATGACCTCTATTTTCTATTTTTGTCTTGTAGTTCTGGTGAAACTGAAACTGTAGCCGGAAAAACTGGAACAGAACCTGATGGATCAAGCTCAGTTCCACAAAGTGCTGGGGATACTGAACATGTCAGTAAGCCAACTGGTGCGAGTGGAACAACTATCATAACTGCCTTAGCAAATGCTGGATACACCTTGGAAGGGGCTGAGGTGGAGCTTGTTCTAAATCCTCTTCGACTTGCATTTGAGTCAAAGAACTTAAAAATCCTTGAACCTGCTTTGGATTGTCTTCATGTATGTAGTTGTTTTCTCTCTTGATCTATTATTTTTAAATGTTTATTTTCTACTTCTTATCTATGATTTTTTATTCTTATATAACTCAAAGGGAATTCCACATCCATCTGAATACCTGTTATATATTCTTAAGAGCTGCTTATTTTTGTTCTTTGATTTTGGGAATTATAATGCCTTCATTTTTTATATAGTTGATTACTTATGGTCTGTTTTAATTCCATAAGCACAGAAACTAATTGCCTACGATCATCTGGAGGGAGATCCTGGTTTGGATGGTGGTAAAAATGTACCTCTGTTTACTGACATTCTGAATATGGTTTGCAGTTGTGTTGATAATTCTTCTCCTGACAGGTATGTGGTCTTGTGTATGTTAACCCTATTTTTAGCATATGGCACTCGTTAAGTATTTTAATTCTAGAAATCAATTTGCAGTACAATTCTGCAGGTGTTGAAGGTACTTCTTACAGCTGTAGCGTCCGCAAAGTTCCGAGGTAAATAGTGCAGGACCTAGTGGGATTCTCATCTGTTTTGTTGTATAGCATCTGAATTGAGTCTTGCTGCAATTTGCTTATTAAAATTGCAGTCCATGGGGAACCTTTGCTTGGAGTTATCAGAGTCTGCTACAATATTGCTCTTCACAGGTACTGTTTCTATTTGTTGAAGATAGTGATAGTCCAACTTAATAGTTTTCATAATTTGTGGATTGGATGTGTAGCAAGAGCCCGGTAAACCAAGCGACATCAAAGGCAATGTTGACACAGATGATTAGCATCATATTTAGGAGAATGGAGGCTGATCCAGTACGGAATTTATAATTCTAACCTTTTAACTGTTTTTCTTCCCTTTTATATCAGGAAGAAAATCGATAGTCTTAATATCTTTTACATGGAATTCAGGTCTCTACTTCATCTAATTCTTCTGATCATACCAAAGCTGCTTCTGTGGAGAATTCTACTTCAAAAGCTGAAGAAGCTTCCTCAAATGACCAAAATGACGATGAAATGAATCTAGGGGATGCACTTAATCAGGCCAAGGATACCACACTTGCATCTGTTGAGGAACTTCAAAACCTTGCTGGTGGGGCTGATATTAAGGTGCATCCTTTTCTTTGCTATTAGTTGTTTTGATTAATTTGATTTTCAGAACTCAGTTTCTATATCATTCTGTGGGTGTTTGCATTGGTGAAGTTTATTTTTATTGTATTTTATTTGTGGTTCTTACAACGGTACCTGCATGTTTTATAGGGTTTAGAGGCTGCTCTTGACAAAGTTGTGCATGTTGAAGATGGTAAAAAGATCACAAGGTATGGACTAAAATATTTTACCTAAATTTTCTGTCTTGATTTTCTTTCCTTCCTTTGTATATTATTGCTTCTTTTCATGATTCTTGGAACTCTTCTTTAGAGGGATTGACCTTGAGAGCATGAGTATTGGTAAACGTGATGCATTACTAGTGTTCCGCACCCTTTGCAAGGTTGGTTCTTTTATCACTAATTATTCTTGCCATTTTGAACTCTCTGCTTGCATTCCCTTCATGAAATGTTTTATTTTGCAGATGGGTATGAAGGAAGATACTGATGAGGTCACAACCAAGACACGTATTCTGTCTCTTGAACTTCTGCAGGTTAGTTTTATGACTTTATTTTATGCTTTGTAAGAACGCTGGTTTGTTGTCTTTTCATAAAAGAATACAGTGTTTTCCCAACTATATGGGGTCTTATTTACAAATGCTTTTTTTTTTTTTAAATTCTATGTTAATATGATATTTTTGCTATTTTCTTTCTCTGGGGAAAAGCATCTATGTAGCATCTTTGTATTTGAGTTTGGATAGATTGAAAGCCTTTGACATTGTAGAGTAGACTTTCATTTGTATCTCTAAAAGAATCTTGTCAGCACAAACAATGTTTTAAAATGCCAAAATTTGTTTACTTTCTAAAGGTAATAAAGGAGTGATTGCTTATGTAATTCATCATGTTTTCTGGCCTATGTTATTTCAGGGTTTGTTGGAAGGGGTTAGCCATTCATTTACAAGGAACTTTCATTTCATTGATTCAGTGAAAGCATATCTCTCATATGCTTTGTTGCGGGCTTCAGTTTCGCAGTCCCCTGTCATTTTTCAGGTTATCTTGTATTTATGTACTCTATTTGTGGGAAGAATCTGCTACGAGAATTTGTCTGACTCTTTTATTTCTTTGTGGCAGTATGCTACTGGGATATTTGCTGTGCTTTTGTTGCGATTCCGAGAGTGTCTCAAAGTATGATTATTATTTTGACAGATTGTTAAATCTAATTCTTTCAAACATTGCATTAGTGCTATGATACACACTAGTTTTGCTTGATGCCTCAGTATCTTTTTCTTATCTCTTCCAGGGTGAAATTGGTGTTTTTTTCCCCTTGATTGTTTTGCGGTCATTGGATGGTTCAGACTTCCCCGTTAACCAAAAAACAAGTGTTCTTCGGTACAGTGCCCTTCCTAATTGATTGGATGTTGCAATTGCTGGTGCTAATTGATTTTAGTTAAATTGTGTTGTTCATTGTTCAGCTTTCACCATTAGCAATGTAATTTGCTATTTCTTTATATAATCTAATCTCTAATTATATTTTCTAGGATGCTTGAGAAAGTTTGCAAAGATCCCCAGATGCTTGTTGATGTTTATGTGAATTACGACTGTGATCTTGAGGCACCGAACTTATTTGAACGCTTGGTATGAACTCAGTCACCGTTTACCTGTCTTTTGTTTATATGTTTATATATTGTTCTTGGCCTTTTCATGTTTATATGTTGTTCTTGCCTTATGGCCCTCTAGGTCACAACTCTGTCTAAAATGGCTCAAGGGGCACAAAGTGCAGACCCAAATTCTGTTGTTGCCAACCAGACTACATCAATTAAGGGTTCTGCGCTCCAGGTAGGTTAATCTATTAACGAGCTCCACTAAATTAGCTTGCCAAGCATTAAGACTGTTATTCGTTTGTATTTCTATGCTTCCATGTCCACCACAGTTGTTTGACAAAGCTGTACTTCCTAAACTCTTCAGTGCCTTGTCAATGTACTAAAATCACTGGTTGACTGGGAGAAATCTCGAAGACAATCAGAAAGGAAGAGGGGAGGTATTGGGTCTTCCGAAGAAGATTCGGCTGGAGAATCTGTTGAGCTAAAAAGCAGGGAAGATGTTACCAGTAACTTTGAGAAGGCAAAAGCTCATAAATCTACCATGGAAGCTGCCATCTCTGAGGTAATTGATTGGGTTTTTTGCTCAAGGTTTTCAGACAGGAAGTTTTCTGTAATGCAAATATGTGGCAATTCAACAATCCTCAATTTCTTGGATTGTATTTAGGTTCTAAAAGATGGTTTTAATTATGTGGCAGTTCAACAGGCAACCGGTGAAGGGTATTGGGTATCTGATATCAAATAAATTAGTGGAAAATAATCCTGCCTCAGTTGCCCAATTTCTAAGGAATACTCTCAGTCTGGACAAGGTAGAGTTTTTAAAAATTCAACTTTTGCTTAATTCTTGTAGAAGTGGTCTAACTCTTAGCATTCTTACAGGCAATGATCGGTGATTATTTGGGTCAACATGAGGAGTTTCCCCTCGCTGTCATGCATGCTTACGTAGATTCGATGACATTTTCAGGGATGAAATTTCATACTGCAATACGAGAATTTCTTAAAGGATTTCGTCTTCCTGGGGAGGCTCAAAAGATAGATCGCATTATGGAAAAGTTTGCAGAAAGGTATAGGGGTATCTATGCTGTGTGCATGATACAGTCATTTTTATAAATTGTGAACATATGCATGACTTAATTTAATTATTGAAACAGACTTAAGTGGTCTTTAGTTTACTGATGGTTCTTTAGCCATTCCATGTAGGTTATTGTCATTGGATAGATATATCTTATTGTCTTGAGAACATTTCCCTAATATATCTTGGACAGCCTTCTATCTTCCTTCTGTTGTTTGTTTTATTAGCCTAGATTAAAAGTCAGTACAACTTCTGTCCTCAAATCTCAATTTCTGCTACATCATGCCAAACCTTTTCTTTAAACATGTTTGAGATTCATTCTGTAGCGAGGCTTGTAGGAAATTTAATTAAGAGTTGCATGCCTTTGCTGTATAATAATTTATTTTCTATGAACCATTTTACTATATATTTGTTGAGTTTTTTAATACAATTCTTGGTGTCCACTTATTATGTAGACTACGTGCTTCTCTGCAGGATCTGTGGTGCTTAGTTGTCTCATTTTGCGTTTGGCAGGTATTGTGCTGATAATCCTGGTCTTTTCAAGAATGCAGACACTGCATATGTTCTTGCATATGCAGTTATAATGCTGAACACTGATGCCCATAACCCAATGGTCTGGCCGAAAATGTCAAAGTCAGATTTTATACGCATGAATGCAACAAATGATCCAGAAGAGTCTGCCCCTACTGAGCTTCTGGAAGAGATCTATGATTCTATTGTTAAGGAAGAGATAAAAATGAAAGATGATGCAACTGGAATTGGGAAAGGTGTCAGGCAAAAGCCAGAGGGTGAAGAGAGAGGCCGCCTTGTTAGTATCCTTAATCTGGCTCTACCTAAACAAAAATCAGCAGTTGATGCTAAGTCTGAAAGTGAATCAATAATTAAGCAGACACAGGCTATCATCCGAAACCAAGGAGCAAAAAGAGTTTTTTACACTGCACAAGAGATTGAACTTGTTAAACCCATGGTTGAAGCTGTAGGATGGTCATTGCTGGCTACCTTCTCTGTTACAATGGAGGAAGGTGAAAATAGGCCGAGGGTTGCTCTTTGTATGGAAGGATTTAAAGCTGGGATACATATCACATATGTCCTCGGAATGGATACAATGCGCTATGCCTTTTTAACATCTCTAGTCAGGTAAAGCTATCTTTTTCTACTTGGAAAAGTTCCTTTTCCCCACCCTTCCCATTTGTAACCGTTGCTTTTGTTCTACTTTGTCATTGTATTTATTCTGTTGTTCTTACCTTGTCTCATGTTGGGCAGCCCCTACATCAATCACTATTACAATTGTTTAATTGAGCAATTCATGTCATCGTAATGCCTCAGGCAGTAGTTTAGCTGTAATGCTTAGTCTGTGAATTTTTGGATGTTAGGTTTACTTTCTTGCATGCCCCAAAGGATATGCGTAGTAAAAATGTGGAATCATTGCGGACTCTATTGGGTTTATGTGACTCAGAACCAGATTCTCTTCAAGACACATGGAATGCTGTTCTTGAATGTGTTTCTCGGCTTGAATTTATAACAACAACTCCTGTTATTGCTGCAAGTGTCATGCATGGATCAAATCAGATCTCCAGGGATGCTGTTGTGCAGTCACTGAAAGAGTTGGCTGGGAAACCTGCTGAACAGGTTTTTACAAATAGTGAAAAATTGCCTAGTGATTCTGTTGTGGAGTTCTTCACTGCTCTTTGTGGTGTATCAGCAGAAGAACTGAGACAAACCCCAGCCCGTGTTTTCAGCTTGCAGAAGCTTGTCGAGATCAGTTATTACAATATTGCTCGTATACGCATGGTATTTCCTTGACTGACTTGCTTTCCAATTACTTATCCTAGATTTTATGGCTAGTCTTATTCTGAACCTTGTTCTGTAGATTAGGATATGCGTTACTTCAGCGGGCATATTGAAATATTGAGAACATGTACGAATACCAGAGAGTACTCCTTAAAATGCTCTGACCATCTTTGAATTTCACCCAACTTTTTAGCTCAAAGCTTTTCGTTCCTACTTGAAAGTCCTGTTCTTTTAGGGAAAAGAAGATCATAAAGTACATGATATATCTGTACCATGTTCTCTTGGTAAAACTGCAGAGAATATTCTGATAGAAGTTTAAATAATGCAATTGAATCAACTTTACATGTAAAGTTACTCTAATTTACAAGAATAGGGCATTTTATATTAAACTGTCTTTCTTTTAGCACATATGAGCACTTTTTTAGGATAATTAGTTTCAGATGTGTAATTTCCAGATATGAGCTGTTACTTTGACATAATGGGATCTAATTATGGTTTATAAATTGATTTATATATCGAAAGTTATTCAGTAATTTCCTCCCACAGTACATGTTTTCTTATATTCTAAAAGTATTAATGATATGTCTATCAGGTCTGGGCCAGAATATGGACTGTCCTTGCAGATCATTTCATTTCTGCAGGCAGCCATGCAGATGAGAAAATTGCTATGTATGCTATAGATTCTTTGAGGCAGCTTGGTATGAAGTACTTGGAGCGTGCTGAATTGACCAATTTTACTTTTCAAAATGATATTCTTAAACCTTTTGTCATCCTCATGCGGAATAGTCGAAGTGGAACCGTAAGGAGCCTTATTGTTGACTGCATTGTCCAGGTATGTCCGCTTGCTCAGATTTCTTGAACATCTAACTCTCCTGCTGGTTGTTGTTTTCCCCTCTATCATATATTTTGCAGTTTAATACTTTTTTAATTTTAAGCCTTTGCTGTCAGTTTTGTCTTATTCCCGTGGGCATCCTGTGTGACACTCAGACTTACCATGATGTTATTGCAGATGATAAAATCGAAGGTTGGAAGCATAAAATCTGGATGGAGAAGCGTTTTCATGATTTTCACTGCTGCCGCCGATGATGATATGGAACCAATTGTTGAAAGTGCATTTGAGAATGTGGAACAGGGTAAGAAACTGCCTTTTTCCTTTTTCCTGACTGATTCTTGTTTTCATTGTCCAATTAATTTAACAGCAGGTTCTTTGCAGTTGTACTGGAACACTTTGATCAAGTTGTTGGAGACTGTTTTATGGACTGTGTCAACTGTCTTATTAGGTTCGCCAACAATAAAACTTCCCACCGTATAAGTTTGAAGGCTGTGGCCCTTCTCCGTATATGTGAAGATCGTCTAGCAGAGGTTTGTTTTCCATACTTGAGCTTGATTTGTTAGTTGAGCATGTTGTTCTACCCTCTTGATCTCTTCCTCTGTAAGACTAAAATAGTCACAGTATGGTCTATAACTAGCAATGATCACTGACCCTTCTACCAAGAAGACTTTGTTCATTGTCTTTCTTATGATAAGATGCTGTAATTTTTTATTAAACTTTGAACATTTATACGAACTCTTTTTCTCTTATCAGGGAAAAGCTAAGTTTATATTAGCTGTTTCATCTCATTGATTATTTCTAACATGTTTGTGAATTTGCTTAAGTTCTGCATTCTTTTCTTTCTAAAGGATGTTTTGTGTAAGTATTTCCATTTGTGTTTCAATTACAGGGACGTATACCTGGTGGGGCTCTTAAACCAATTAGTGTTGATGCTGATTCAGCATTTGACGTAACCGAGCATTATTGGTTCCCAATGCTTGCTGGGTTGTCTGATCTGACGTCAGATTCAAGACCAGAGGTTAGGAGTTGTGCACTTGAAGTTTTGTTTGATTTGCTGAATGAAAGAGGTAGCAAGTTCTCAACATCATTTTGGGAGAGCATTTTCCATCGTGTCTTGTTTCCCATGTTTGATCATGTGAGACATGCTGGAAAGGAGAGCTTAATTTCCTCCGGAGATGAGTTGTTTCGTGAAAGCAGCATTCATTCACTTCAGTTGCTGTGCAACCTTTTCAACACTTTTTACAAGGTATATGAGTTTAGTTGTCCTCTTAACAGTATTATTCACATGATATATAAAATGCGGGTGGTGAGGTTTAGACTCTGTCTGGAAACCATACATCATCTAAATTTCTTATGGTCCATATAATCTTGCGATTGGACCATGCTTCCTGACAATTACTGGTTGCTTGAACTTTCTTGTCTATTTTGTTTCTCTTACAGGAGGTATGCTTTATGCTACCACCACTCTTGAGTTTGCTGCTGGACTGTGCTAAAAAGTCGGATCAGACAGTTGTTTCAATTTCTCTTGGGGCGTTGGTCCATCTCATAGAGGTTGGAGGACACCAGTTCAGTGAGAGTGACTGGGACATGTTGTTGAAAAGCATAAGGTATGCATGCCTTAAGATTTGAGAATACGCAATTTTTTGACGATTTGAATTTTTATTTGCAAGTCATGTATTTTGTTACATTATTCTTATCACCAGAGATGCATCATACACAACACAACCGCTTGAGCTACTCAATGCATTGGGACTAGAGAATCCAATGAACCCCTCTATTTTAAGAGATTTAAAGGTTCATACAGATGGTTATCAATTTAGGTCTACTGATAATGGGAACATTTCACCACTTGCATCCCCGAGTAGCAGCAAAAGGAATACTAATGCATCTGTTTCACAAGATCACAGTCAAGACTCTGCTGCATTACAGCCTATTCCAGATGGATCTGAAGGTTAGCTGTTGAGAATCTTTGCCCTTAAAATTTAGACAGCACATAATCTGCATCTTCATCAGTTAATATATTTAACATATCAGAATTAGTTGTACGTTGCAGATTTGTCTGCCTAGCTATGTACAAAGTTTGAATACCCTCTGATCATATGCTGATGTCGAGTTTTCCTTAATACTATAAGCAAAGGGCTGACCCATGTACTACTGCTCATACCACCCAATCTGGACATTTGAATTTGTCCATTGACAAACCAACCCTGATAAATATGTACATTGTCATTCCTGTAGGTGTTCCCTCACCGTCAGGTAGAGCTCAGAAGTCTGCTGAAGCTGGGAGTCTCCAACGAAGTCAAACTATAGGTCAAAGAATCATGGATAACATATTTCTTAGAGGTTTTACCTCAAAACCAAAGAGTCCTACATCAGAGACTCCAGTTCCATCTTCACCTCTGAAGGTAAGCATGTCTCCACTGCTTATTTATTGTACTTATTCTGAAAAAAAGAAAAGGAGACCTCCTTATTGCACTCTCTTGTTATTGTTATGCAAATATTTGCTTATAAGTATTAAGAAGCTAGTTTTTGTCATTTCAATCTTGCTGATGTTTCTATTTAAGGCTAAAATGTAAAAGTATGGTTGTAAAGCATTAGTGAAGCTATATGCATTCTCCCTTTTTCACTTACCCCTCTTTTTTTATCCGATGGTTCTCTAGCTTCCCGAGTCTCTGGAGCCTGATGCCAGGGATGAGGAGGAAAGTCCACTGATGGCAACAGTTAGGGGCAAGTGCATCACTCAGTTATTACTTCTTGGTGCTGTTGATAGCATTCAGGTTTGTGTCTTTGGACTTTGGGAATTGGGATTGTATGATTTTATAATTCTTTTACCAATTAAATTGTGGTCTAAATTGGCAGAAAAAATACTGGGATAATTTGAAAGCAACTCAGAAGATTGCCATAATGGACATTTTGTTATCCTTACTAGAGTTTGCTGCTTCATATAATTCGTATTCTAACCTCAGAACACGTATGCACCATACTCCTGCAGAAAGGTAAGAAAATCAATTTTTTCTCAATTCATCTTTCAGTAATCATCTTGCCTATAAATCTTCTTACCTGCAGAGCGTGTCGGCTTCTAATAACTTCTTACCTTGGCAGGCCCCCTCTAAATCTTCTCCGTCAAGAGTTAGCAGGAACTTCCATTTATCTGGATGTCTTGCAAAAAGTGACATCAGGATTTAATGACAATAATAGACAAAACCTAGAATCTAATGGTTCTCAGGACACTGAAGATTCGAAACTGGAAGGAATAGCAGAAGAGAGGTTGATTTCTTTCTGTGAACAGGTACTAAGGGATGCCACTGATCTCCAGTCTATAATAGGGGAAACTACCAATGTGGATATTCATCGAGTTTTGGAATTGAGGTCTCCAATCATCATTAAGGTACTATATCAGAAATAAAGGAATTGAACTATTTTAGTGCTTTGAATTGAATATCTCCTCATCGTTATTGTTTCAGGGGTCACATTACATTATATTTTTTCTGCGATCATATGATCTGTGTTGGTTTTGCTCTTGCAGGTGCTTAGAGGCATGTGCTTCATGAACAATAAGATTTTCAGGAAACACCTCAGAGAATTTTATCCTTTGCTTACAAAACTTGTCTGCTGTGACCAGGTAAATCTCCCTTTTTCTTTGCCTGTACCACAGAATCTCCTAATACATTTCTAGTCATACGTCTGTATGCGATATAAGAATCGTATTATGTTTCGAAACGGTTTCCGATTTAGATTTCTTTGTTCCCATCACCATGGCCCCTGCAGACTAGGCACAATTTTTACACTCCTTAACCACCAGTTTCCCGCCTATGGTTTGGTCTCCACTTATTTGCAATTAAGCATGAAAAAGAATAGAATCAGTCCTGAAGTCGAACTAATCTTTTTTTTGTTTGTTTTTTAATTTGTCGTAACCGATTGCATTTTTATTTATTCAGTTGGGTGTTCGTGGAGCACTGGGTGATCTTTTCAGGATACAATTGAAAGCTCTCCTACCATGAGTTATAATGTCTATTTTTGAGCTGTTTTTGGAGGACTGGGGTTTCGGCATTGTTGCGAAAATTCCATCGGATCATGGCCTTGTTGTATTATTATTTACCGAGCGAGAAAAAAGAAATTAGATGGTTTAAAATTGACATTCTATTTTTTTTCCCTTGCAAACGCTTGTTATTTTACAGGTAGCATAGAATTCAAATATATTGAGGTAAAGGTTGTTTCAGTGATTTACATTTATACCTGAGTTACAACTAGCGAAATTTTCTGTGTTATAGAATGAATATATTTGAATTTCACTTATCTGATTGATTTTGTGTTCCTTTTTATTAGCTAATACAAACGTTAAAAAACGGTTCGTTCGTATTGTCGATGAAAACGGTTCGGTTTGGATCGATTTTGGAAAAAAATTACTGTTCTAAGTTTTTTGTTTATTTCAATTTTTGGTCAGTTTGGATAATTAATTTTGGTCACTTTGGATAATTATGGTTTGGGCCTAGAAGATTAATTCACACCCAAAAAAAATAAAAAATAAAAACTTATATAGAATTTAACTTTACTTTTAAAAACCGATTATATAAGGATTTAAAAAAAAAAGTTGACCATATTTTTAGGGTTGAAAAAAATGGTTTCTGAAAACAAAACAAACATGGCCTCACTCATTCCCCTTTCTGACCCTTCTTCCAATTTCTCCGTACCTTCTCAAAATCCCGTTCTTCCCAATTCTGATTTCGTTTCTGCTACTAATAATAGTTCTCCGATTCAAAGTTCGCCTAAAAATATGTCAAAATTTCGTATCAAGATTCCCCGCCATCTTTTCATTGGCACAAAAGAGAATCCGAATCCCATTACCGAACCACTCATAGATGATTCCTCAAAGTTTATAAAGAACAATAGCAAGATTGTGGATGATCCCTCTGTTATCGGAAAGGATGATGAAAGTGAATCCAGTGCTGTTGTTTTCAAAGTAAAATCTTTGCCTGTGATCGATACTCAATCACCACCTCGAGCAACCACTGTTCCACTTAAAAAGCACAAACAAAATAAGCGACAGTTCTCAGTTGTACTTACGAGGGAAGAGATTGAAGAGGATATCGTCGCAATCGAAGCCTTGGCGGGCGGCAAACGATTACGAAGGCCCAAAAACCGAGACCCACCTTATAACAGAACTGATCGAAGACGCATTGATCTTTTGTTTCCAGGGTTGGGGAATTGAAAAACTACCATGAAATTATTTTATTTATAAGAACCCTAATCTTTATTTCAATATAATCCATATTTAATTTCACATTATTTTTGTTTTAATTTTGTATATGCTCATATTATCAAATCAGACCGTAAATTAACAGCAAAAACAACTTTTCAAATACTTAAACAGTTCCTTTATAATTTGGGTAACCATGCATTGAGTTTTGTTATGTAAGAAAATCTATTATCATCGGCAACCACTACTATACAATGTGATATGGAGAAATGCCTGCTCTGCTCAAACTTTAGATTTCGAAAGCTGGCTGCTCTTATCATCCAATAGGAAGAGAAACCGGAACCTCGAATCGAAAGGTATGATGGAAAATACTCTAGCACCGAGGATCCTCCACTTATTACGTGATAAACAGTTCTTAACCATGGAAGCTTGTTGCGGCGATAAGAATTGACAAATCCAATCGGGTAAAACCGAGTCCTCCACCATTCCTTTGGCAAAACAATGCAGCAATTTAGGCACTAATAGTTTCCCTTTGTTACTTATTCCGACAGATGCTTGAATGTAGTCTTGCATTGATCTTTTTAGCGACTCGTTCATATTTTCAGGCCTGAAAATCCTCACCTGCGATGGGAGATGTTGGTAAAAGTAGAACGCTACTCGACCATAACAATTGGAAAGCGGATATAGGGATGTTGAATGAGATCTTACCGCAGGTGATGAATGCAACCCGCAACTTAAGGCAAAATGAAGTAGAGGCTCGGGATGATCAATTGTATACTTCTGCAGTTCAGCAGAAGCCTTGAATTTCTGAAGTGCGAAAACCGCAGCCTAAAAATGATTTCAAATAGAATACAAGGAAGAACGCAATACAAAAATTAAAAATAATAAGAAAACCGGAGAAGAAAGTAGCCCGAAAAAGAGAAAAGGGAATGGGTAAAGATGGATTTCCACTTGTGGAGAAACTTGAAAATACTCAACGAAGGAAGCCCCACAAAAGTTATTATAGAGCATTCATCACTAAGCTAATATACCCCTTCCGGAGATGCCGATGCTTCCAAGTACTGATATCGATGCTTCCAAGTACTGATATCTTTCCTGTCTTTTTTTGCATGATATCCCATTGCACAGTGCATGTTTCAAATTTTGGATAAATGTGGCTACTATTGCAAGGAGCTAGTAACTGTTTAAAAATGGAGTAATTATACATACTATTTGAGGTCGATAAGTAGCAGGATTCATCTTTAGAACGGTGCATTCTATGTCAGCTGCACTCACGGAGAGTCCTCCAATGGTGTACGCAGCCTGCATGTTATCATACGGTACCGTTAGCATTTACCCAAAGCAGCATACCGGAGGGAGGGAGGGAGGGAGAGGAGGGAGGTGCGGAGGGATAAGATGAAAAGTTATGTCATCAAACCTTCTGCATTAAGGAAAATAGTTTGATATCGTTTCTTGGAACTCCATATGCTAAATATGCCTGCAAAATAGATTTGAGAGGGGAAAAAAAATCAGACAAGACGATCAGAAACTGAAGTCTTAGACCATGTCAACACTTCTTCTAGACAAGACTTGCTATCTATTTATAGAATCCCAAATTATCTAAAGAGTGCACGTATAAATCATTTACGGAGCGCATGGATTGGAAAGGTAGAAGTGTATTACATGCATAATCAATGCATTATACAAGTTAACCCAAAATGCCAGTTTCTCATTGGAACTCATTTGAGAAGGATCCACCCTCAACAGCTGCTCAACAAGCAATCTGTACGGAAACAAAGAGGAGCAGTAAAAGCAATACTGTCAGGATTGTTGCTTTAAGCGTTTCTAGTAAGGCAGTGAAATAAGGGTATAAAAACAAGTCTAAAAACGGAATAAATAGTTGACCTGAATCTTTTTAGAGCCATAGCGGCATATTCAAGTTCTTTCTTCCCAACAGACAACCACGAGACTTCAATCGCTTTACTATAGGTCCCAATACTAAATGTCCAGTCAACTTTGTCAGAGATTCCATAAGGGTCATATGCACCACCTCCTGAGGGACTACTTACAAAGGAAGTTACAACGGGTGAGTCCGAGGATGATGCCAAAAAATTGGCAAGGGGGCAGTGAGGTGAAGCGGGTGACACCGAAGAAGAAGACGATGAAGAAGAAAGCTTGGATGAATCTGCTAAGAAAATGAAAATATCTCTCATGCGTAAGACCATTTCTTCAGATAGTTGATTGGGATGATGCCAAAGGTTATCCACGATATAATTGTTATCAATAAAAGCCTCTGGCAGATGCATATCATCCGTGTTTTGTTCGGCTTCCTCTTCATTGCAAAGCCTTGCAATCTAAAACATAAATTAGACGGTCAACAGATGCATTATTCCGAACACTTCTAAGGATATTGATGACATTACCGGTTCGGTTAAGTAAGCCAAAGAGCTATCAAAAAGTGACGTTGAAGGAAATGGCAAATGCTTTAAATGGTACTCAGCAAGACGTCGCTCATTCCTTTCTTGACTAATCTGACATTGTAAAGAAACAAATTCCTGCTCTAAATTTGCTACGGTAATCTCGAGAACAGCTATGCTATCTAAAAGCTCCTGGGCCTGAAATCCAAGTTTCGGAAATTGAGAAAAGAACATAAAAACAGAACAGAAATCCCACGGAAGGAGACTGACCTTATCAGGAAGCTTGCCTGGAGAACTAGACGAAGGTGAACCACAATGTTCAACAGCACTTGCTAGAGCTAAGTGCAAATCAGTCTCTTCCTGCAACTGCTGCTGCAACTTTTTAACCTGTATCATCCAAGTGGTAGCATGTTGCATGAGAATGAGATATAAATCCTGCACAGAGCTGGCTGTTACCGGTAAGATAAAAAAGAAAATCAAAACATGTATATCATGATCACGGCATGTCATTCATTAGCAAAACCGTTAATTCTCAACGAGTAAACAATGTGTTTCATGTTTTTATATGTCTCCCCTTAAAAGTCCATTGTTATGCCAATTCTTCTTTGCTTCCTAGTAGAATACATCAAATCAACCCTCGATAAGCTTAAGATTTATAAAGACGAGGAACGAGAGTGATATAGATTCGTAGACTAAAAACGAGTTCAAAAACCCTTACTTCTTGCAATCTCCATCTTTTGGGGGGGACAAAAACATAAGAAAGGGAAAATTTTCAAGAGAAACTGATTTTCGAACAAATATGCAAAAACAAATAATGAAATAGAATTAGAATCCTCTTACTTCTTGCTCAAGCTGGTATTTATAATTACACAACTGTTGATTTGTCTCTTGTCCACTCCTTTCATGGGACTTACCATCCTGGTATAACAACATGATTTCAGAATCTAAAAATCTTTTCAAAAAACCTAAACAAATATATCATAAATTCATAATAAAAACCCTTGCTTTCTTAGTAAAACTAACAATTTCCCCTCATAATAATTTCGATTCTGGAAATTTTAAGGAACATAATAAAATTAGCTATTGGAAATTACCTCCAATTCAGAACAAGAATTACAAGAATCATCCCCAGCTGAAAATGACTTGCTCCAAACCTTACCACTCTTCCATTGTAAATACCTATTAATAGAACTTCCCCTGCAAAACCATCAACCATACTGCATTCACCATTACAAAACCAGAAGAAAAAAAAAGAGAGCAGAAAATGAAAAAGGACCAAAAGAAAAAAGACCCACCAACTGATTGGTAGAATAAAACCCCCATTATTACCACCATTGCAATCCCCATTCCCATTAATGGTATTACTATTAGGACTTTGAGGATGATGATCTTCATCCAAAGCTTCAGGCTTCAAACAAAGCATCATTCCAAGAACCACAAAAAAAATAAAAAATCTAATGAACACCCCAAGATTGCAATTTTAGTTGAATTTTTCACAACCAGTGGTTCATATTTTTTTTCTTCTTCTTGCACCTGTTGAACACATAGGAATCTAATGACTCCACCAACTAAAGACTACCCTTTCAAGACAAAAAAAAAAGGAAAAGAAAATCAGCATGGAAATTATTTTTTTCAACTGCTGCAAAGAGGGTGTGAAGGAAAGGGACAAAAAATGAAGAGGGAAGTGGGGTATATAGAGGGGGCCTATAAAGGAGTGGATTTGGGGGTGTAATACTATAAAATTATGAGTTGTGTAAGTATTAATAGTAAGGAAGAAAGAGACCCCATTTCCACAGTTGAGGCAAATATGGATCTATCATATGTCATACTCTGTTTTTCCAGCGCCACTCTTCATTCACCGACAACGCTCACATGCCTTCATTTTTTTTCTCTTTTCAGTTCATTTTCATGGTATTGTTTTTTCACCCTACTTTCCACCTTTTTTGAGTAATCAAACGGTGTCGTTTCCCTGCTTATGTGTTTGCTTACCTAATTTGTAAAAATAGATTTGGTAAATTCCCTTATTAGTCACTCTAAATATGAGTTGTTCTTATTTTGGTCATACCATTTTCTTTTGTTATTTGGTCACTCAAAATAGAAATTTATCAAATTATCACTCCATTGTTAAATGGTAACAAGAGATTAACAGTGCATTTCCACATTAGTCACTCCAAAATTAGGGTAAATTATCCATCAATCACTCTAAATAAGGGTGTTCTTATTTTGGGCACCTCAAAATTTTTTTGTACAAATGCACCATTAGTTTTTTGTTACCATTTAACTGTGTAGTGGCCAATTTAATCAATTTCTTTTTTTGGAGGGACCAAAATAAGAACGATCCTTGATTAAAGTAACCTGTTATTAGAATATCAACAAGGGACTTCAGTCACTACTTTATGTTATTGGCTTGTGAGAAAGATTTTAAAGTAAAGTTCAACAAACCAGGTTTAGAAATGTTAACTTAAATTTTTATTTAAATTGGTTAAATAGATTTATTTAGGGTTCGATTATTTATTTAAACTTAAAGGTACATCCGAAATTTAAGAGAATTTGAATAAAAATATTAGATTTGAGAAATGAGATTAGGTAATATACTTTTTGTGCTATACCTTAAATTGATTTTTAGCCTATCTACTGAAAAATGGACAAATTAGCCTATCTATATATGAGTAAGCAAAGTAGTCCATCAGTCAAATATTGGTGTTTATGTATAATGTATAATAACAATTTAGCGCTCAATATTTATATATTTATTCAATTTGATCCTACTCTTTTTTTATTGGAAGTGAATTAAAAAAATTGAACTATTAAAGCTAAAAGATCAAAAAGACCTTAATAACAAATTAAAAAATAGTTAAGTCTTTTTTAAATTTTAAAAATATTAAAAAAACATAAAAATTATAGACAACATAAAAAAAGTTGTAAAAATTTAAAATTATAATTTTTTTATTATTAAAAAACAACAATAAAGATTCATACAAGATTTTTCTTAAAAAAAAATTGAACGTGTACCTATTGGATCAATATTATTTTTAATAAAAATTAAATAAAATTAAATATATTTTTTTTATATTTTTATGACTTTGAAATAATTTTTATTTTTTAAAAGAGTTTAAATATTTTTTTAATTTACTTCTATTGGTCGAGTTTAATAAAAATTAAATTCACCATATTTTTAGGGTTTAAAAAAAATGTTTTTGAAATTGAAAGAAACTTGGCTTCACTCATTCCCCTCTCTCACCCTTCTCCCAATTTCTCGGTACCTTCTCAAAATCCCGTCGTTCCCAACTCTGATTTTGTTCCTTCCACTTATAATCGTTCCCATCATCTTTCCGTTGCCGCAAAAGAGGATCTCAATCCCATTACCGAGTACCCTTCAAATCAGAACTCGCCCCTAGTTAATCCCTCAAAGTTTGATGTCAAGAACAATACCAAGTTTCCGGATAATCCCTCTGTCACCGGAAAGGATGATGAAAGCGATACTCAACAACCATCTCGAGCACCCACAGTTCGGCCAGCAAAGAACAAACAAAAGAGGTTCTCGGTTGTACTTACGAGGAAAGAGATTGAAGATGATATCGCCGCAATCGAAGCCTTGGCAGGCGGCAAGCGATTACGAAGGCCCAAGAACCGAGACCCATCTTGTAACAGAACCGATCGAAGGCACCTTGATCATTTGTTTCCAGGGTTACGGAATTGAAAACTGTCATCAAATTATTTTATTTGTAAGAATCTTAATTTTCATTTTAATTTCATGCATATTTACTTTCACATGATTTGTCATATTCAATCTCGGTTTAATTTTGTATATGCTCAAATTATCCTTATTTTTTAAAATATTTGTATAGAATTGATGATTTTTATTGTGTAAAGTAGCTTGGAAGGTAGGAAAATTGGTGGATTTAGAAGGGAAGGATGAATGTTTTGATGGGGTGATTTCTAATGCGTATAAATTGAGAATAAAAATGAATCAATTTCTACTTGTTAGTCGATGCACTTTTCATATGCAAAATTCGCCGGCATTATTAATTTTATGAATTTTTTTTTTACATTGATTATCCCTAAGAAATTTGTGGTTTAAGTATATATTCTTTTCTTGGTCCCATCATCTTTCAACTTAAGCATGTTTTGACGACATTTTTATATGTTGAAAATTTCATCAGGCTCACAAGCACTGGTTAGCTTTGTACTGCTGCAGGAATTTCATGTGCACTGACTGCATGTTTATCCAACATGAGCCATTTTCATTCCTTAACTCAGTAGTGACTACTGCAGGGGGATATTTAGATTTGCTTTCCATCTTCTGTTATTTAGTGTTGAAGGATTGATAGGAGAGCTAGAAATAGGGGCTTACCTTAATATGCAAGACAAACCATAATTCAGTATTGGTCTTGTATGGCCAAGCCTTGGTTGTCCTTCCCTTATCCAATTTTTTTTTCTATACTGAAGTTTTCCTTGCTGTAAGGGGGATCTTGTCTGGCGATGACATTGGTTGTCACTTGGTGTAAAAGAACTAGGGTGACTATGTTGGTGGATTGCTGGATTTGTATTCGTTTTTGATTGGTATCAAAATTGACAGGACTGGTAGGGTATGGTGGTTGTCTATGTGTGCTACTACTCTTTGGTATCAAAAGTTGAACAAAATCCTCATTCCGGAATCAGCATAGCTGTGAGACATTATCGAATGAGCAGATTGATATTATTGAGTTTAATGATGATAACAATGCATATCCTTAATCGTCTATCTTTACACTAGAATGAAGTAAATAAGATGTATATTCACCTGCTTTCGAGCTTGACATCTTGCTGCTGATTCTCTGTTCTTTATCATTCTCCTTTGCTGCCTCTCGGCAACCTTCTCCACAGCAGTGCATTTCCTACCCCTCGAACTTCCATTGAACACATAAGGAACTGGCGAGACTGAGGAAGTATCTGCACTACTCTTCCCTATCCCATCCGATGAGAAGTGGTTAGCAGGTGATCCAGCTGCAATGCTGACAGGCCCTCCTAAATCAACCATCCCCGTCTTTCCACCCTGAATAAGACCATTACTTAGTCCCTGGCCCCCCATCTCAGTAATTCCCCCTCTATTTCCAGGACTCCCCAACCGACCACCACTTTGTAAAGGCATCTGACATCCAAATCCTACAGCAGGTAAAGTGGTGCTGTTGGTTATGTTGAGTTTGCTGCTGAACTAACTGGTGCTGGTTTGATTTAACCCCATTAACATTCAAAGGCAAATTGGAAGCCTGAAAACCTGTTTGATTACTACCTTGAGAAAGGCTATTCCGCACCCGGTGATGGTATGCTTAAATTGCTGCTACATAGCTGCCTTACAAGCCCTTGGAGGTACCTTCATCAAGCTGCTGTTGAGTGCATCAAAGTCAGGGGTATGCTGATAGGGTGATGATATGCTTAAATTGCTGCTTCAGAATGGATGCGCAAGGTTTCTTTTAACTATTGAATCTGATTCTGCAATTGCTTTGTTGTGGACTATTGATAAATCTAAAAGACCCGAGATGGTTTGGGATATTCAATAAATGTGAAGTTTGAATCTTGCATTTTAACCCTTTTTTCCTTATTTTCAGATTGTAGGTTAAAGACCTAATTTGTACAAAGTTGTAAGAATGGCCTTACATTTTCTTATTTCAATTGTCTTAAAATTTTAGTTTAGAACTTCTGGTTTTTGGTTTCAATTTGTTTCAGCTTTTAAAAGATTCAACATAGTTTCAAGAAATGTTTTTGTAGCTGGAACCATATTATGTTGTTCTTTCAATCAATGGCTAAAACAAGATGATGTTTGGGGATTTGTTTTACTCTAGCTTTCCTAATGCTATATTGTATGTTGGTGTGGCATTTATCATCTTAAATGCAGAACTAGGAGGATAGACTGAATCTTATACACTGGCTTAGAATCTGATATTCATCTTTAGTGCCTCTTAATTTGAAAATGAAGATGATGTCTTTGTTTCTTCCACCCATTTTTATTTATTTATGATATGATATTTGTTCAACAATGGGTTGGGATTTTTTTGAGTTTGGGTAATTTCATGTTAAAGTTGCCTCAGGTTCAGATTATGCATATGAAATATCAATGTTAAATACTTTTTAATTAATTAATAAAAGTTGTTTGTAAAATCTAATATAAATATATAAATCATATTTTATTTTGATTATAATATAAATATAATAAATAAATTACAATATTTTGATAATATTATGATATATTAATGACATTTATGCGGATAGTATAAATTATTTGTATATTTTAATTTTAATATACAAGAGAACTATGGTGATCTGAGATGTGTATTTTGTTAAATTTGATAAGGAATTGGCTTAGAGTGGGTTGAAACGTGATTCTTTTTTCAAATCATGGTGGTAGCTCTGTGAGAATGTTAAGTTTCCTGAGTGTTGTGGTTCTTATATGCTGCTACTTCTTGTCTGTTTCTTTTCTGGTTTGGATTTGTGTGTATGTTTTATCCAGTCTTTAACTTTATGTGTTTTTAAGGTGAACATCAGAGCTGGCTATGGTTTCTTTTGTGTGTTTTTTCTTTAAGTGTGTTCTGTTTTGGGTTGTTATATTTGGTTGTGTTTGATTTTGTAACCCTTTTGAGGGTCTTGATTATTAACAAAATATATTATTAGGTGCTTAGTTTAAACATATGCATCAGAGAGGCTCACTATTTTACATGGCGCAAATTTTGCTATTAGTTGGTATTAACGATAATATGTTGTCCGTTGATGTTGTGCGCCGCATTGACTGGCTTGAATATGCTATGAGGTTGCTTGAGAAGAATGTCTTCACGAGGTTGCTAATCTTGGTTTGGTATCTATGGAATGTGCGATCTTAAAGGGTCAGTGGCACGGGACTATGCGTCGAGACTTTCACTATAGGCCTATGGTTCTAAGGGTGCTGGAAACGATGCAATAGCGACCCCCGCAAGGTCACGCCTTGAAGCTGAATGTACAACAATTTGGAGGAGTGGTTGATCCCACTTAGGCGGAAGCGGAAGCCCATGCTATAGTTGCAGGGCTTTAGACATGTGATTTTGGGAAGCAGTTGTATTTTGCTAGACTCTAAACTTAATTCAACTTAGTTCGTTTGTTTTGGACTTGTCTTCATGTTAATGAGACCAACATAGCCCGATAAGTTGGCTTAAATTTGGCTTTAGCTTAGCTTAGATCTGGTCCTCGGCTGGCACAGCAAACACATAAGTTAATTCATTAGAAGTCCAGAAACTATGACCCAAAATATAAGTTGATCCAAATTTCAAAATGTTCTATTTTCTCAAGATATCAATAATGTATCAATGAATTCCTTTTGTTAGCCAATTAGTTGACATAGAGTATATCCATGTCTCTTCTATGGACAATTTGTTTAAGCATATTGATTTATTTGATACTTAAGCTTTATAAAAAATTATTTTAATTTTTTAATTTAATTTTTCATCTCTTTTAGTCCTTTGTTGATGTAGCATACACATGGTTGTCATGTAGATGTCACGCCAATAATTAATTAATTTTTTAAAATTTAAAAATTCATAAAAAAATATTTTAAAAGTATAAAAAGAATTAAATATTTTTTAAATTTTAAAAAAATAATTGCTAACATGGCATGCATGCGAAAAATTAAATGAAAGATTAAAATAATCTTTTTTTTTATAAAGTTAGAGGACCAAATAAATCATTATATAATTTGTTTATGTATCATACTTGTTAAAAGGAGACAACAACATTAAAATATAGAATTGCTATATATTATTTAATATATCATATATAAGTTACCTATAAAATAGATAGACATGTAATTATAAATTAATCTATGTATTTTAAATATATACTAAACGTAATATTTAAGTTAATATTTAATACTTAAAACTGACCATTAAACCAATAAAAAAACTTGATTAATATAATATTAATAGTTTAAAGAGAATTAAAATTTTGGATATCAATTAAAAATTCTGGGACTAAATTCTTTTTAGTGAATTATAAGAGGATGGCAAAGTCCAAATAGCATTGCGACTAACATGACTCAAACTCAGGCTATATTTAGAGCGATAACATATTAACTATCAGGTCAACACTAGAGGTTTGGAGTTTTTTTTTTTAATGTTTGATGTATAAACCAAAATAATATAATTATGGCATTAATTTTTTAGATTAATAAAAAAACATATTAAATGTACTTTGTAATAATAAAATATATGTTCTTTAACGAATATTGTAAACACAAAGATTCCTTAAATAAAAGGGAGGGGCAAGGAAGTAACTTTTTTGTTTGAATAAATTCTAAAAGAAAACGAGGGAGGCGAAGTTCAGCACTTTCGGCTTTCTTTATATGCTTTCTTTATGTAATCATTTCAAATAATATAAAAGAATGGTAGGAAATGGCCATCCACCAAAAAAATGACTCATATTCTTATAACTATTTTCGGATACTAATCTCATCTCTATGGGCGAAGTAAAAATATTTTATGATTTAAAATTAAATTATATAATTTTATTATAGTAAAGATATAAATTTATTATTTTAATAATTTTTAGAGAATTAAATTAAAATTTTATAATTTATATATTGTTTAAATAAAAAATGGGGGGCTAGAGTCTCTACCAGCCTCCTTGGCTTTGCCCCTACTCATTTTATCGTAATAAAATATTCATGTATTCACAAGACATTATTTAAATAAGACTTATGTCAAAGTTTTTTATTTTTTATAAAAATTCTCGTCGTTATAAGAAAAGAAAATGATTTAAGATAAATGTTCGACATTTCCAAATTTATCTTAAAAAAAACTCTCCAAACTCAGGAGATCTTCAAGAATCATCATTTTCAATAGATTTTTGAACTAGAACCACCACAATAAATCACCCTTGACTTTTGCATTTCAATAATTGATGCCATATATGGGAACTGAGCAAAAGGTCATGTTTCTTTCCTAAGTAAGTATCCATGAATCAATTTTCTCATTTTTTTTTATCTTTGTCCATTTTTGTTTTTCTTGAAGCTTTTAGCATTATATGGTCTTTTGAAGTTTTTATAATATCTAAGATTCGTGGAGCCAATAAGTCTTGAGGTCAATGTGTAAAAAATATATGTAAGCTTGACACTCATAAATGTTGAGATGATACTATATAAAGTTAAATCTTCAACTATTAAGTACAATTTTACTGAGAGAATTTTTGAAAAATTTTCACTAGGACCTTGACATCTAAAGATATTGAGATCATAGTAAGGCCGTTTTATCGTTAGTAAATTATTAAACAATAAATTTTGCAATAACTATAATAAACAATAAAAAGCCTCAACATCTATAAATACTGAGATATCATTAGAAGCCTTTATCAGGGAACAAATTACAAGAGTTAGTAATTTTTTTTTTAAAAATGTGAAAACTATAATTTATCATATTGTTAATATATTAACATATTAATATTTAACATATGATTTATTAATATTTTATATTAAGATTAATTTTACCTAACTCTTACTATCGATGCTTTTAAAATTACACGGATGATTGAATTGGCTTGTTCAATTTGATTAAAAAACTCGTAAAAATAAAAGATATTAAAAAAAAATTTTAAACGTAATTAACCATTTCATACTAATACGATATTCAATTAGTCTAACACCATTCTTTAAATTGATATCTCCAATTGATTCTATTAACCATTCTGGTTTAATCATCATTGCCTACCATGTGTGTTTTTATAACCAATTTATTCTTTTAACCAATTATTTATTTATTTCTTTTTACAATAATCCTAAAATATTTCTTATTCAGGCGAAAAAAAGACAAAAGAAATATGAAGCACAAATTCTGTTCTATTCATACTGTCCTCTTAATTTTTCATATATTCTTCAAAATTCCTTTAATTTTAAACCGTTTAAAATAAATACTATATAAAATTATACGTTCTCTTCAGTCTCATTGTTCCATTACTATAAGGCGGTTTACCGCGAACCCTCTTCTGCAATTTTTCCCAATTTTCTTAGGGTTCGTTTTCTCGGCAAATTCATTAATCGATTTATTGGGGAATGTTGGAAATGTATGAATCTTCGTTATGTTAAAGAAGCAAAGCACCACTGCTCGTTTCTTCTTCAACAAAGATTTTTACCATAACGACAGTTTTCGGCTATGGCGTTTTCAGCCCGTAATGATCCGTTTTCCATGCAACTCCACGCTTTTCCCGGCGACCAACGCCGTTGCTTTCAGTCCATCGGTAAATTAGACGCGCTCGGAAACTACAATGCTGGCGTCGGCGCCGGTGACAACTGTAAAAAACCCGCTGCCGGCTTAAATTTGAGTATTAAAAGTTGCTTTGAGGATTCGCGTAGAACCTGGGATAAAAAAGCACGGGCCTTTGCTCCCCGGTTGGCGCGTGATTTAGAAATCATCAGCTATAACGAACCCCAAAAAGTAGCGGAGCCGACGACTGACACTCGCGGCGCGTATCGAAGTGGGAACCCTCTTGACTTTTCCGACTACCCCTTGCGTAATAAAATCACGGTTGCCGTCGATGTCGACGAAGGTATACAACTAAATTCAAACCAATTCTTTGCTCCTTTTTGAAAATTTTAATGTATTTTTTTTTCAATTTGATAATTATTATTATTGCTTGTTTTCTGATATAAGCAGTACTAGGAAACTTCGTTTCGGCTTTGAACAAATTTATAGCTGATCGCTATTCGTTGAAACGTTCAGTCTCCGAATACCATGTTTACGAGTTCTTCAAGGTAATTTAAATAAAAAACTTTTTTGTTGCCAAGATAGTAGAAACTAGATGGTAATGAATTATAGTCTGTTGGGTCGAGTGTGAAGGAGCTCGCGGGAGAGTTTTGCCCAAACTCGGCTTGACTCATATTATCATTGAGGTTAAAAAGTGCTTAATATTCATTTTAGATATGATATCGAAAACTAAAAGGGCTAAATATCCATTTTAGATATGATACGAAACTAAAATATGTGTTGGACTTTTTTAACAATGATAAAAAAGTAATTTTAGCCAAAAAGTACTTTTGCAAAAGTTAAAAAGTTTTGACATTTTGGCTTGGGTTAAAATCCAATTGTGCATCTGGCTTGAAATCATGGATTTTAGCAAGGATAAGAAAGTAACTTCATTCGAACAAAAGCCGAAAGCTAAAAATTTTAACTTTCTGGTTTGGATTAAAATCATGGATTGGGTTGAAAAGTACTTTTAAACTTCGATGTTAAACGGAACCTTGGTTGGAATCCGATATAGCTACCAGATTGCATGCACATACAGAAAAGTAAAAGTGAAGTTTAATTGGCATTTGACATATTTCTTTTCTGTTTTCACAAGTGAACAGTGTTGCATTTTGACTTGATTTCGTGTTTAAGCAGTTTTTTTAAGTCAACTACCTCTTTAATACTTTCACTTTTACACTGTTGTCTCCATATTTTCCTTTCTTTTTTTCTTTTTTTTTTGGCAACAATCTGATGGTACCTTTTAACTCTTTGTTACAGATATGGAACTGTTCTCGTCAAGAAGGTATCATTAGATATATAGATTGATTCCTTTTTGGATAACTTGTTCTATTCATTTGACGATAATGCATTTAGTGCTAATATGCTTATCTTCTATATTAATATAACATTATAAAATTCTTATAATAAAAGTGAAGCTAAGTTTGGCTTGTTGTGGATGGAAATGAAAAGGTTCATTAATTAATCAATTTTAGTGGAATCTTTGGTTTATTTCAACTTTTATTAAGTTGACAAAGCGGATTTCTGGAAGAACTCTTTTTCTTACCTTAATATGTATCAAAATTGTTGAATCTTCTCCGACTTTGGAGCATTTCCTGTTTTCTTGTTTTGACAGCTGATATCCGTGTCCATGAGTTCTTCAAGTCGTCATATTTCAAGAAAGGTATCCACCCGATCCCAGGTGCTCAGAGGGCGCTTCATAGGTTATCAAGATTTTGTGACCTGTCTGTTGTAACGTATGTATGCATACTGTTTTTCTTTCCTTAATAATGCCTTCTGACTTGTGTACTAATCTGGTATTTCGCATGTTATATATGTTATGAGTAGGTCACGGCAAAATGTCATTAAGGACCATACGATGGAGTGGTTAGAGAAGTACTACCCTGGACTGTTCCAAGAGATGCACTTTGGCAACCATTTTGCTCTACACGGCAAGTCTAGACCTAAGTCAGAAATATGCCGGTATGCCGTTAAGCCCTTAGGCCTTAAACATTGCTTAAAAGTGCAAATATCTTGTTCAAATATTGCCTTGATGAGCTTTTCCTTGGAGTCTTGCAGTTTGTTAGGAGCCAAGATTCTAATCGATGATAATCCCAGATATGCTGTTGAGTGTGCTCAAGTTGGAATCAGAGTTCTGCTTTTTGATTACGAGAACTCGTATCCATGGTGCAAGACAGAGTCAATTGATAAACATCCTTTGGTGACTAGGGTAAATAATTGGGAAGAAGCGGAGCAACAAATAGCTGCTTGGATTTTTAGTTCTACTATCCCATAGGATGGACTCTATAGAGCCTTCCACTGCATATCATTGTGTATTGTTTCTTATGCCCGAAACATTCAATAGGCCGAAAATGTTGGCTTATTGGGTGAATCAACCATAAGGAGACCAGCCAAATGGCGTTATGCTATGTTGGTTGACTGAGGACAAAACTGTAAGGTATGTTGGTTAAATAATATACCATTACTTATATTTCATCTTTGACTATGAATACAATGATCAATTTGAAGTTCATATCTTTGGAGATAACCTGAAAGTTTCGTTTTTAGCGTTGCTTTGTTCATTTTGAGTTGGGAAAACAATAGGGAAATCCAAATTAGGTAGGTAGGTTTACAGACTATTGGTTTGTTCAAGTGGTTCCAAATCCGTAGGACTCGTTGCATATTTTGGGATTTGAATTTAGGCATGTTACATCTCATCTTATGAATGAAAAAGTGAAGACATGATCCACTTGATCTATTGAGTCAATATTTAAGTGTTAGTATTAGCTTTGATAAGTATAGTGAGGGTAAAAGTGTCATAGAGGTCCTTATATTAGGAGTTGGATTATGTTTTACTCCATCTATTTAAAAAATGAGTAAATTAGTTCCTATACGTTACATCAAAATAGCAAAATGGTCATTCTATTAAAATTTCATCTATTTTTAGTGTTAAAAAAGGTCTATGTACATTAGTATGAGGTACATTACTGTTTGATTATTTTATTAGCTAGACTAGTCTTTAACAGTACAAATAGATGAATTTTTTAACAAAAATGATTAATTTACTCTTTGATCTAACATTTAAGAATTAATTTGCTTATAGTTTTTAGTAGAAGGGGCAGAATGCAAAAAGTAAAAAGTAAAAAGAAGATTTTCATTTGATCACTTGTTTTCAAGTTTATGTAAATATAAATTTTATTTTTATATAGAAAATTATCCTATACGAGTGAGTTGAGTGTTTGACAAGTATATTATAAGATGTAGTAAAAAATTAAATAAATAATTTAATTATATAAAGAAATGTAATATTTATCATGTGGAGTCTTGAAATTTTACAGGTTGTGCCTCTTTTATAGTCAGCGGACTCTGGATATTTTTTATTTTGATTTGAAGTTCTTTTAATAATAAAAATGGTTATATTTGGTTTTTATTAACTGTAAATGTTTTTTATTTGATCACTTGTTTATTTAAATTAATTCTGTTATGTCAGTGATAATTATTATTTTTAATTAATTAATTTAATAATTTTTTTTGTTTCTATATTTTCATAATTTATCTTTTCAATTTAAAAAATTAGAAAAATATTGTGACAGAAGCAAATGCTTGGCAACTTTGATGGAGTGTCATGCTTTAGTGTACTTTCCCACTTGTGGATTTCCTCTGTGTAGTTTAGGGCAAGGTTCATAAAGATGTTGCTTATCCTTAAAAAGAGGAAAAAGAGTATTGATATTTTGCATTTATTTTTGGGTCCACTCTCTACCAAATCAAATGGAAATATCCCTTCATAAACCTAAATTTGCTAAAATGCCATCAGAAGGGTCTGCTTCCTCAATTACGTTTCAATTTAATTTGTTATGTTGTATTTCACTTAGTTTGGGATTTTGTTTTTATGTTTTAGTTATTATTTTTTATTTTTTTGAATTTTAAAATTTCAAACCTAATCTAAAAATAGTTGTATAATTTCCAATACCTTGTACGGCAAATATATTACTATATGCATAATAGTATGTTAGTAATATTTTTTCGCGATACTCACAAAAAAAGTCATACCATTTTGACTGGTAGATTTAATGATTACTATTTAAGTTAGGTCAAAATTTTAAAAATAATGATTAAAAATAATTAAATAGGATAACACAAATTAAATCTATAAGCTACGCACAATACACGATAAGTAGTAGAATTTGTCTTATTTTGACTACTATTATTGAGGTTTGTATTGAAATTTCAAATTTTAAAGAGTATAATAGTTAAATCAAATTATTATTTAAAAATATAGTCTTCACAATTAATTAATGAACTTTATAACTATGGAAGACTATAACCTTTCCCCTTTTTAACCAGTTAAGTTTTCCATATCATCATTTTTTTTACGTAAAATGTCATGCCAATTATCATGTTATCGTTTTTTTACATTAGATGTCATATCATTACTTAATAGTTTGTCAAAAACTTTGAAGAAAAGTTATATTTAACGGCTCAATTGACTGTTAACTTTTAATTAAGGGCTCAATTGATCATAATTTTCGATAGATTGATAGATTTTTTAAATTTATTTCACTAGAGTTTCTTTGGCATTTAAGGCTATTTTTCCCCACCATTTGTTGCTATCAATTTTGAATGGTAGTTCTTTTTTAAATATGTCAAAGGTCTTTTTGTTTTTTTTTTTAATTTAAAATTAATTTTTGTATTTTAATTTTAAGATATTGTGTCCCTATACTTCATTATTTAAAAATTTTGGTCCTTTTATCCAATTTTTTCATTAATGTTATTGAAATGACAACTAATAAAATGTAGAATAACTTTATAATTTTTCTCGATGTTTTCCTGTAAATTTGATTTTACTCTTTGGAAAGTACAAAAAATTTCTTAAAATTTCTTAAAATTTTAATTGTCGTTTCTTAGAAAGTTCAAAAATACGGGAGGAACTCATTTTAAATTTTTAAAAAATAAAAATCATTTTAAAATTATTAAAAATTCTGGAATAAAAAATGATAATTATCCTGAAGATGGTAATAAGGTCTTCTCAAAATTTGAGTTATTCGTTTAGTTTGTATTAAATCAAATTTGAACAAGTATTTTTTTTACTTGAATGATTTAAAGTTTGTATCATTATTTAAAAATTATTTTTAAACTAATATTTTATCTATTTTAATTAAATTTAAATAAAAAACACTTTTTTATATATTTTTTATTTGAATTAAATTAAAAAATATTTTTTCAAATCGGATTTAATATGGCCTAATTGGACGCGTCAAACTTTAGATTGACCTTATTACCATTTAAGGAGTAAATAATATATAGTTTTTTTTTTTAATTTTTGATTCTTTATAAAATGGATACTTCAAACTTTAGATTGACCTTATTATCATTTAAGGAATAAATAATATATAGTTTTTTTAATTTTCGAATCTTTATATGTATTTTTTTTGAATTTTAATATTAATATTTAAAAAAATTCAACGTTTACATTTTTCATAGTCTTGGGAATTTTTTTAAAAATCATAATTTTTAAATTTTTATAGAATTTTTTATTAAAAATATAATTTTTATATTTTTATGTACTTTTAAAGAGTAATGACTAAATTAAAAAAAGTTATAAATATTGAGGCTAAAATGATATTCTACCTATTTTTATATTTTTCATGTCAACAATGTTAACAGAGAAAGTAAAAGTAGGGACGAAGATTTTTAAATAAAAAAAATATATTGACTCAATGTCTTAAAATTAAAACATAGGGACTAAAGTTTAAATTTCAAAAGAGTACAAAGACCTCTAATATATTCAAACTATTAGTTTTCAGTAATTTCCGTCTAATTAAACTCAAGTTTTAATTAGAGGTGTTTATGTGCCAAATAACTCACCCTACTTTGAAATGGGGTTTAATTTTTTTACCTTGTTCCGGCCCAATTCACTATTAAAAATTAAAAACATATAAAAATAATTTTATATTTATGTTTTATAATTAACTTTAAATAAAAATATTTATTATTATTTAAACTATGAAAGAGACCGTTTGAGCATATCGGGTTAGGCCAGCAGGCTTGAAAATTCTTTTGAAATTAGGCATAGGTCTAGTCTGTCCATAAACCCTTCTAGTTTTAACTAAAAAAAATATAGATATGTATTTTATATAAATAAAAAATAAAAAAGAAAATACTCATTATTATATTTAATGCATTATAGATAGAAAAAATTCAATTTTGACCGAATTTAATTAGCAATAGCACATTATCTCTAAATTACCAATGTGTTAAACCAATTGTATATTCCCATAGAAAAAATTTCACCAAAATAGAAAATGAAGTTTCAGAGCGATTAAAAGATATAGGTCAAAACAGTGGTGGAGTTAGAAAAGTTTTTGAGGGTAAGAATTAAATTGTATATTTTTATGGTAGTAAAAATGTAATTTCACCATTTTAATAGTCTATATCTTTATAATTTTTAAAGGATTAAATTAAAATTTTATAAATTATAAAGGGCCTAAATGAAAAAAAATTTCATTTTAGGGAGGGCCGGGCCCTGACAGCCTCCCTCGGCTCCGTCACTGGGTCAAATTTTATAAAGGGTCCCTGTTCTATATGTTTTTGGTAGATATAGTCTCTTTACTCTAATTTGATTATTTCTTCTAGTCTTTTGCTTTTAAAAATGTGTATTTACAAAAAAAAAAATATTTTTCACTAATTCCATCAAAAAATTTGACGTGATTTATTTTTTTTACAATTTAATTTTTTTTTGCACAATTAAAAAGATGGAAAAGGAGAAAAATGTATAATCTTCGTCCAACTTAACAAAAAAGTAAATGTCTATATGTCACATGATTATATGTTTTAAAAAAATAAATAAAATCAAATTATTTGACGAAATTAGGAAAAAAAAGTTAAGCATAGGACTAAAATACAAATTTCAAAGTCGTAAATTATGTTCCATTTTCAATGTGAGAATTTAAATTTGAATATTGGAGAGAGCATTGTTAGAAGGAGAAACCGTGAATCTCGAAAGGATTAATTATTTTGGATAGTAAACCAAACGTAAAATATTTATTGATTCTTAAAATAATCTCAATATAAGTTTTGATCATATTTGTTATTTTTGACACAATGTTTAGAATTGCTCATAATCCCTCCCAACCCATAAACAGGAGGATAATAAGCTTCAGCATACTCGAACCTACGTCCTCCTGCATTGACATCAATGCTCATGTCAATCGAGTTAAGATTCAATCAATAAGAATTTTGGTAATTAAAATACCTATGGGATGATTTATAGGTAAAACAAATCTCATAGGTAAAGGTTTCCAAGGGATGCAACAAGAATTTTATAAACCAATAAAAAGGCGGCTGCCTAACCATGTTTGGCTGTGATTCTTGTGGGAATTTTCCTCACTGTCATGCAAATCAGAATGTAAGTCATGTCTACGTAAAACACCAATTGAAAATATTGGCCAAGATGCAAAGCTAAAAGATTCGTTGTACCCAAAGTGAATTTGACACTTCCCCAAGTCGGTGCCTTTGGTGGCTGCACAACCTCTTGTATTGGGTATCTACATCTGCATTACATCTTGTTTAAATCGAATCCAACCTTTAAATATAGGGTAAAGCTTTTTCATGTTATTTTCTTTATTCACGATACTCAAATTTAAAAACTATTAATTTTTTTATCATTTGATTCAATAAACAGTAATATTAAATCAAGACGATAGTTAGTGAAGGTAAATAGGGTTATAACCGCTTTGGCTAAATGGAATAATAATTATTAGGGATGAAGTTAAAATTTTTTTTGAGAGAGTCAGAATTATATAAATTTTGAGGAAGTTAAAAGTATAATTTTATCATATATAAATTTATGATTTCATCATTTTTAATGGAATTAAATAGAATCTTTTTATTTTATTTTTGAGGTCAAAGTATATAATTTTTCACACATTATCTTTCAATTTTAAATACAATCCCTCTCAATTAAAAATAGTTTAAAATTTAAACCTTTTCAAAGCAAAATTTTCACCTTTAACCCCTAGCTTTTATAAATTTAATTTTAACTCCCAATATATAAGAATAATTGAAAAGTGGGAAAATATTATAATGAATATTAGAATCAAAAGACCTTTCAAAAAGCTCAAAAAAGATAGATCCATAAGCACATGAGAAAAATGAAAGCTGTGGACCAAGATACTTTGCTTAACGAAATCACTAATCCTTTGTCCCAAATCAAGATTATGTTTTCACAATAAAGCAAATCAAATCATTATTATTATTAATTTTCCAACCCATTATAAATTAATATTATTATATGTTTTAACAATATATCTACATGAGCTGATTGAGTCCTAACTCGATTGATATGAGCATTATTGTAAATGTATAAGGATATGAATTCGAGTGTTCTGAAATGCATTTTCTTCCTATTTATGGGTTGGGATGGGGTATGGATAATTATAGGCATTGTCTTAAAAAAAGCAGATATGATCAGAACCTATAATAAGATTATTTAAAAAATAATAATATAACCACATGAGATTCGACTTATTTGAATCTTCACACATAAAACATCATTCACAGCCATAGTTAACTAATGTCTAATGACTATAGACAAAGTAGAAATTTGGTTTACAACTCTTTCAAACTCTTAAATACTTGATAAACGATAATTTGAATAAATGAATGTTTAAATAAATGAATACATCTTAAAAAATTATGACGCAATCAAATTTGATTAATCGATTCAATTTGTTGATTATAGAATTATTCGATTTAACGATTAAATTAGAAAACCAATTAAAAACAACTCCAAAAAATTTAGTTCATTTTTACCTTTAATTTTTTTTAAAAATGTATTTTCCTTAAATCTTTTTTTCTAACTTTATATTTTTAAAAATAATAAAATTTCAAATAATTTAATGGTAAAATTCATTTTTGCCTCCTAAATTTTATATTTAATTTTTAGTCTTTTCAAAAACAAAAAAAATTTATAATTTAATCTCTTGAGAAATTATAAAATTTTACTATACTAAAATTATATTTTAATTTTCTAAAAAATTATTATTTAAACATATCCTTTTTTTAAAAAAAATTCAAACTTCGATTTATATTCTCAATTATATTTCAAAACACTTTTATACCTATAATTTAAGATTCAAATATTAAAAACGAATTTATTAAGAAGAGCAGCCATTAAGGATGAAGCTAGAAAATTTTTCGCTTACAATAACTAAAATGTAATTTTATCATTTTAATAGTTCATATGTTTTTAATTTTTTAAAAGAATATATCAAAATTTTACCCTTTTTACGAAGCCAAAGTGTAATTTTAATGTATATTAATTTAAAATCTTATAAATTATAAAAGAACTAAAAAATTACATGTCTCCTATTAGGAGAAGGGGGCAGGGTCATCCCTGTTACCAACCGGGACATAAAATATAAAATAAAAATAAAAATAAAAAGAAAGAAAATGAAATGGATGGGTTAGTTAATGCAAACGAGGGAGACACCCCGCGTGTGCTTTTTCTATTAAAAATAAAAGATCACAAAAAGGAAAGATTAGGAAATGAAGGAAAGCTGTAAAACGCGTTTTCGCGCCTATCCATTTAAAGCAAACAGGATGGATAGATAGATAGATATACTCTCTCTTTAATTTAGGGCCTTTATTTATTGCCTTTGAAAAAGAAGCCATTCGACGTTACACTTCATGTTTTCTCTTTTTTAGATATTCCATAATTATATTAAATTTCAGGTTAAATTCCATAATTAACCCTTTTCTTTTATAAGTTTTTATTTATTTTTAAATTTTAAAATAAGATTTAATGATACATGATTAAATCTCAAACTTTGTTTATGGAGCTTCCCATCACCATCGTACTAAATAATTGTCCTAAATAATATCACGCTATGCCATACTTATGATATGGGTGAAATTTTTTTATTTAGTAAAAGGTTTAAGAATCAAGTGAAGATTTGGTTAGAACGATTAGAATAAATCTTAAAACTATATATGAAATTTGGTCAAATGTGCAATATTATCAATATAGATAATTATATTTATTTAATATGAAAAGAAAGTTATGCGTTTATTTAAATGTGTATAATTGAATCATAATCAAAATTACATGTGTACACTTGATCCACGATCAAAGTTTCATGTGTATAATTGTATAAAATTAAAATTCATGTATCAAATTGCATATTAGATCAATGCTCTCAAATAAAAATATATAAAAAAACAAAAACTCTCTAATTATAATATAACTTAATTCTTAAATAGAGATGTATTTTAGTCATAAGATTAAATACAATATGGATAACTTTTAGAGTATTTTAGTCAATTTCCAATTAAATTAATGATTGGTAGACTCGTGACATTAACTTAGTCAAGACCTTAAATACAATATAGATTAGTCCAAATAAATATAACCAAAATCACATATTACAAAATACGATGAATTGAACAGGATAAAACTTGAACAAGACTCACATATGATATATATGCTTTAAACTATAATAAATATGAAAAGAATACACACGTAATTTACATAGAACGAGACTTAAACATAGACTATCAAAGTCCCAAGACCTAAATCTTGCAAACAAATAAAACACCCTTTTCTACATAGAAATTCAACCAATGTTAATAAAAAAAATGTAAAATTTAAGTAGTTTATACACTTATATAAATTTTTTTATAATTAATATTTTAACAATCCAACATTCATATTTTTTTCAACAAACTTTCACGTTTTATGTTTATATATATTTTAATGATTAATATATTTTTTTTCATATTTTATGTTCCATTCATATAGATAATACATGTCAAAGTTTGAGTAAATTAAAAATATTTAACTATCTATTTTACATAAAAAAATTAACCATTAAATATACATGTGAACAAAAATAATATTTTGGTTTGATATGATAGAAATGTCGGATAAATTAGAAAACTTACATGCATGACAAGTATAATTTATATTGATAAATCTAACGGTTAAAGAATTGTTAAAACATTAATCATACAAAAATTATAAAAATGCGCGAAACTACTTAAATTTTACATCAATATAATGAATCTCTCCCAAATCTTTTTTTTTTATACTGTGCCATAACTATCAATAATCTTTCAATCCTTAAAGTGAAAGATGTTAAGTTTTTAAACCGTAAAAACCCATATCCTTTAAATTGTTACAACAGTAAATACTATTTTTTTTTAATTTTTAATTTAATACATGAAAAAGGCTGAAAAGTGTATATTGAAATGCAATTAATGTCGTTTTTAATGGGTCTTCTTCGGGATGCAATAGTTAGGCAGGGGTCAATAACATTTTTTTCTCTCTCTATATAACTGTTTGATTGTGCTTGTCTTTTAATTATTGGGAATTATGATGGAATCCTTTGTTGAATTCAATTTTTTTCTTATATTATCTAAAAGTTATATATTTTGGTATTTAAAGATAACAATATTAATTTTTTAAAAATTAATTAAGGTTTTCAAGTTGATTTGATGAAAATTAATTATTAATGTAATTAGATTTGAATTCTCATTATTTTTTTAATAGATTAAATTAAGTGTTAATTTTAAATTTATTTAATTTGTTATTATAACTTAATGACTATGATTTTTTTCAGCTTTTAGGGTTGATTTGATGAAAATTAATCGTTAATATGTTAGTTAATCAATTTTCACCAAATCAACCATAAAGCTGAATTAAACATTAAAAGTTAACACCATTAACTTTAGGTATAAAAATGTATAATTTTTGACAAGCACAAGTACTATATTAGAAAAAGTGTTAAACTCAAGTGCTAAATGATGTATTAAGTTTTTTTTTTATTCTATACTTAAAGGTAAAGGAAATTATTTTGCAAATGTGAATGATTAAATTCAACTCTTTTTAAGAGGTTAAAGACCAAAAATTAACTAAAAACAGAATGAGGAGAAAATTGATAAAAAGGATAAACATTTATAGCTAAGTTTGAAATTATACAAAACTAATATCATCTTGAGCAATGGGCATGCGCACACAGGACTCGATGCCCCTCGTTCGGATATTTAAGCAACAAAATAATTATAAAAAAATGCTTTATTATTTTTTTTTAGAGTAAAAATGCTTTATTATTATTTTTTCCTTCACCACCGACACCAAGCATAGACCACCCAATACTGTCAGTGAGACGGAAACCATGACTTAAGCCACCTCCCCCCCCCGCCCCCAATGTTAGCCTCATCTCCACGATTCAACGTCCCCTATTTAATTCCTTCACCTACCTATCCAACTCTCTAATCCTCGCCATATATATATTTGCCTTTAAATCTTCTTCACTACATACTAATCTCATTTCTTCACCTCTAAGTGTTTACCTATACATATATGTAACATCTTCAATCTTTGTTTCCCCAAATTACCATGCCAAAGCCATTCCATTTGTTGGTATTCTTCCTTGTTGCTCTTTGTCTATGCACCAATTCAAATGCCAGCAGTAGTACTAATGAGTTCCTTGAAACTGAGTGCTTGAAAGTACCAGCAACTGAGTTTATAGGTTCTTTGAAAACCACCATTGATGCTATACGAAAAGCTACCTCTGTTGTTTCTCAATTTGGTGGCTTTTTTCATGATTTTCGTCTCTCTAATGCCATTTCTGATTGTCTTGATCTGCTCGACTCTTCTGCTGATGAACTAAGTTGGACCATGTCTGCTTCCCAGAATCCTAATGGTAGTACTTCTTAACTTTTTTGTGATTACATGCAACTTTTCTGTGGAATATCATTCAATCTCAACTATGTTTTTTTGCAGCTAAAGATAACAGTACTGGTGATCTAAGTTCTGATTTAAGAACATGGTTAAGTGCTGCAATGGTTAACCAACAGACATGCATTGATGGGTTTGAAGGTACAAATAGCATGGTCAAAACTGTAGTATCCGGTAGCTTGAACCAAATCACTTCACTGGTTCGTAATCTTCTCATCATGGTGCACCCTGGTCCTAATTCCAAGTCCAACGGTACCCGTAATGGCAGCCAAAAAGGTGGTGGTGGTGGGGGTCATCCAGGCCAGAGCCGGTTTCCGGTATGGTTCAAAAGGGAGGATCGGAGATTGTTGCAAATAAATGGGGTAACAGCAAATGTTGTGGTGGCAGCAGATGGGAGTGGGAATTTCACACGCATAATGGATGCTGTGGAGACAGCACCAGATAAGAGTATGAACAGATATGTTATTTACATTAAGAAGGGTTTATATAAAGAGAATGTGGAGATCAAGAAGAAGAAATGGAACCTTGTGATGATCGGTGATGGAATGGATGTCACTGTAATATCTGGGAATCGTAGCTTCATTGATGGATGGACCACATTTCGATCTGCAACATTTGGTAAGTCAAGTACTGTGAATCATTTAGCACTGGACTTGGTTTAATTGGTTGCATTTTGCTATAGTTTTAAATGCACAATCATGAAATCCCTTAATGGAACTTCAATGCAGGGGCTGATCCTATTTCCCCCTATCGATCTACCAATCAACATCTTTTAGGGCGTAGCTTGAGTTTGGGGTCATTACTTATTGCATCTAGACTGCTTAGGTTTATTTAATTTAATCCAAACTCGAAAAATTAATAATTTTTTTGAATTAACTTAATTTGATCATAAATCATAAAAAGACTTGAGGTTGAAATACCATTAATCAGAAATTGACCTATACTTGAAGACAAAAATGACCCAAAAAGATCCAAACTCAGCATAACATGAAACTTTTAAAACCTAAAACGACGTGAACCCGAAACGATTAGATCTGAGTGACTGGAGTCCGAAATAACTTAAACCCAAAATCAATTCAAATCTAAAATGAGTTTGAAAATTTTAAAACTTGATCTTGAAATAACATTTTAACCCAAAATGACAAACTCAAAATGAACAGAGTTAAAAATAATCTGAATCTTAAATTCACTTAAACTTAAAAAACTCAAATTAACCATAAAATTTATTCAAATTTATGTATTCGAAGTTAACCTGTCCCGCCCAATTGGTAAATCCATCCTGGCCTAATTGGGCTTGTAAACTTTTGGACACCCAAGGAGCCTTACCCTGCATGATTTAATCATATGGGAACTATGATGTTGTCTCTAAAACTTTATTTGTTTTTCAGTTTTCACCATAATATATATGATGAAAAGGTTTCTTTATGATAATCATGACATTGTTATGGTGCATCATGCATAGTTATTTTCCATATTGTCATCATTATTATGTTCTGTCCTGAAACCTGCAGCTGTAAGTGGAAGAGGGTTCATAGCAAGAGACATAACATTCGAGAACACAGCAGGTCCCCAAAAGCACCAAGCGGTAGCGTTACGGTCCGACTCGGACCTCTCAGTTTTCTTCCGATGTGCAATCAAGGGATACCAAGACTCGCTCTACACCCACACGATGCGTCAATTCTACAGGGAATGTAAGATCACCGGCACTGTAGACTTCATATTCGGCGACGGCGCGGTTTTGTTCCAAAATTGCCAAATCTTAGCCAAGCAAGGCTTACCAAGCCAGAAAAATACCATCACCGCGCAAGGTCGCAAAGACCCGAACCAACCGACTGGCTTCTCCATCCAGTTCTGCAACATCTCGGCCGATACGGACTTATTACCTTCAGTTAACTCCACTCCTACATACTTGGGAAGACCATGGAAACTATATTCAAGGACCATTATCATGCAATCCTACATTAGTGATGCCATAAGGCCACAAGGGTGGCTTGAATGGAACCAAGATTTTGCCTTGGATACATTATACTATGCCGAGTACATGAATAATGGGCCAGGGGCTAGCCTTAGGGAGCGAGTTAAGTGGCCTGGTTACCATGTTTTAAATAACTCAGCTCAAGCTGTTAATTTTACAGTAGCTCAATTCATTGAAGGAGACTTGTGGTTGCCGTCAACTGGTGTTAAATACACTTCAGGATTTGGGGTATAAATATATATATAACTTTATTTATGTATTTTCCGTCAACTGGTGTTAAATACCTTCTGCAATCTAATATATCTTGTTACTGCAAAGTGGAAGGGAATTAAAGAGATATATATATATATATATCGTATGGGACTTGCTTTGGTACCTGCATGGCCAAAGGATACTCGGCTGGAGACTGCAATAAAGACTGCATGATACCGTAATCAGTGGTGGAGACTGTCAAAGACACCCACCACAGCAGCAGCTCCACTTTCTGCAAGTTTGGATGGCTACCACTTTGTTTTCAAAGCTTAGCACCAAAGAAAATAAGGAAAAAAGAAAAAAAAACTGGGGTTTTCTTTGATGGTAAGCTTTGGGCACAGAGGGGCAGCACATCCAAACTTGCAAAATGTGGAGATGCTGGTGTGGTGGGTGTCTTTGACAGTCTCCATCACTGATTCCTGTATCACGCAGTCTTTAATGCATTCTTCAGGCGATTTTGGCCATGTAGGTACCAAAACAAGTCCCGTACGATATATATATATATATATATATCTTTAATTCCCATTCTCATTGCACTAACAAGATATATTAAATTTGTAGATGATTGTTTTGTATTGCATAAGATAGAGTTTATATAAACTTTATGTAGGAGACAATGTCATATTCTCCCATATGTTGATGCTTTACCAAATATTCCATTTGTAGTTATTTGTATCATATGAGAAATGTTAGGAACTTCATTGCAATTATGCTTGGAATGTTATAGAAACCAAATGCCAAACTTCCCTGCCAAGGATCACTTTATTTAGTGTAAAAAAAAAATGTTAGATTTTTAGTTTTTTAGATGAGATAAATTTTATAAGTATGAAATTTGTTTCGATATATAATGTTATATATGAATTTTAATTTTATGTAATTTTATATATTAGATTTTGATATGATTCAATTTTTATTAACAACTAACATCATTATTCATATAACACCATTTTATATAAAATAAATACTATTATCGATATATGACATTTTGATCGGACTCAATTTTCATTAACAACTAACATCATTAAATGAAGAATTCCTATTTTAGTCCCTCTCAAATGTAATTATTCAATTTCATCTCTTTTACCTTTTTTATTAAATGAAAAATTACATTTTGTCCTCTTTCAAAAGTTAAAATTTTAATTTAAGCCATTTCAAAACAAAAGTTTTAGCTTTGCCCCTCGATTTTATTTCTTATTTTTTAAATTTTATCTCAAATCTCATACAATTCATAGCTTAGAACTTGAAAAAAACAATTAAATTAATATGAAACATCATGTTAAGTAATTTAAGACTTGAAAGGAAAAAATATTGTAGGCTAAATTTGTTTAATCGTGATCAAATTAATAGAATGTGTAAATTATGAGAGCCAAATTTGTTATTATATCAATCAAAATTACGTAAAATTGACAAAAAAATTAACGTCATGATTAATAAACTTTAGTTGTTTATTTTCGAAATTAACAAAGATTAAATTACTCCAAAATTTTTAGAAAGACAAATTTACTTAACATCGAAATTGAAAATGACTAAAAAAAATTCATTTCACCTCTCTCATTTATTTTTCTATTGTATTCTCTCTTTCTATTCATCTTTTCTCTTCTTTTTTTTTTCATTCCATTATTTCATAACAAAATAAAATTGTCCAAATCAACACCCAAAATTAAACTTACAATTTAAAAAATCCTGCCATGAGCCATCTAAATTCTACAGCCCAATGTCCACTGCTCACTACCCACCATGACCATGAGAATCAATTGGGCACCATAACCCAAAGTAAAAAATTCAGCAGCCATCATTTTTGGTTCTTGCCAAAAATTTTCAAAAAATATTTCTTTCCCATGTTATAAAAATTTGTAATAAGTATTACAAAATATCATGAAGGTCCTTTTATTAAGTGTTAAATTGTATTTTGTTCCTTCTACTTAATAAATAAATAAATTAGTCCTTATAATTTATGTCAAATAGTAAATTGGTAATTTTTATTAAAAATTCTATTTATTTCTATTATTAAAAATTAAAACATTAATATTTAACCATCTAACTAAAAATAAAACGCATCCAATTGAAAATATTTTCCTATAAAATTTGCTGAAAATGCATTTTCATGCACTTTCTCCAAAGTCGACTTATTATAATAAATTTTAATATATTTTTTATACAATTATTTTATTAAATAAATAAAGATCACTATTCAGTGGATATACAAAATCAGCAGGCAAAGCAAAATGCTGCAAAAACAATTCTAATGGATCAAATAACAATTCAATTAACATTTATTTGTCTTTTTAATATTCTCAATCTTTTATTAATAAAATTATATAAAAATTGAAATAATCGAAATTATTTTTGAAAATGATCAAATCGGACTCTACTCGTATATATACATTTATATAAATCTTTATACGAAAAAAATTAAATGATCAACAAGTTTTATAAATGAATCATGTTATTAAGTTATGTGTTGGTATCATATTCGTGTATTTATATAATCTTTGGGATATTCAGTGGTGGAGCTAGAAAATGTTTTAGGGTTTATCAGAATTAAATTATAATTTTTACGATAATAAAAATATAATTTCAAAATTTTAATAGTCTATATCTTTATAACTTTTAAAAAATTAAATCAAATTTTTATATTTTTTTAAAAATAAAGTATAATTTTATAAAAAAATTTATTTTAGGGAGGCTGAGCCTTGCTAAACCCCCACTGGGCATATTAATCATTTATAGTATATTGATTTCCACGTATTATTTCATTAAATTTTATTAAACTTTTTTTTGCATTACATGGTATTTCAATATTTTAGATTTAGGTTTAAGAAATAAGGGGTGTTTTCATTTTTTTTTTTGAAAAATGGAAAATAGTGAAGATGACATGTTTGATTAAAATATTTGAAATTAATTTTTGGAAAATGAAAAAAAAAGTGTATAAAAACATATTTTTATTGTTTTTGGAAAAATGGAAAAAATTAAAAATAAAGAATTAAAAAATTAAAAATAAAGAATTTACTTGGTTTCATTTTACGCATTAAATTTACCCTAGCCGAATCATTTTAGAAGCAACTTTTTTATTTTTAAAACCTTTAAATATTTTTTATTTAATTACAGTTTTTTTAATATTATAATACATTTTTAATAAATTATACTTTAGTTTATTTTTTTTAATTATTTTTCCATTTCTATTTTGAAAAATATATAAACACATTTTTAATATTTTCGTTATTGAAAATGATTTTTATCTTCATTTACCAAAAATAACTTTCAATTTTCAAAAAAAATTAAAAAATATTTTTTGAAAATGAAATGAAAAATAAAAATAGAGAATGTTGTACACCCTTGTGCATTCAATATTATCAAATAAGAGGGTGCTAAAATTTCATAAATTGGCCCGGTGTTAAGCCCAATATCAGCAATGAATTAAGATTTATTCAAGGAAGTCTATGGCTGCTAAAATGATGCAAGAGCCAATATTAGATTGAGAAAGATGAAAACAATGTCTAAAACAAGACCAAGTTGAGCTTGAATTGAAGGGATGCATCATGCATATATGGATGTAGTATATATACATGTATTTATAAAATAACATTGCTAAGAATTTTATTTAATTTAACACGACCTAATAAACTCATGTTGTTGTATTTTTTTCTCAATAAATATATGTCGCTTGAACAAAAAAAAAAAAACTTAAACACACATATAAATTTTCTTTTGAGCCGGTTGAGTTTTAGCTCATTGACACTATTGTTATAGCTACAATTAGGAAGTGAGTTTTATGCTAGGAACTTCTCATTTCAATATTACTAACCAAGAGCAAGAAGTCACATTATTGATGTCATCTAATATCGTATAAAATTGTGATAGAGTTTTTAACCATAGTCGGATGATCTCGAGAGTAGGTTACCTTTTGTATAAATATACTTCTATGTTTCTAATTCAATATTTGTTAATTATATACACATGAATAAAATTTTGAAATCTGAATTCAAAATATCATTTCCTAAAGAAATTTTTACAGTAGTCCAAATGTTGCATTTTCAGTTGCATGAAATTTCAAGTCGAAAGCTAAAAAAAACATACTACAATTTCAGCTAAAAAACAAGGCAGCTAAGCCAGGCATGCAGTCTACTAGAAACCCAGAAGTGTCTTAAAATTCCCTAGTCCCACTCAAAACAAAACAATGAAATGGCAAATTCTAATGGTTGTTTTAGCCATATCATCCCCTTGGTCGCTCACTTGTCTCTTATCAAATACATGTGCTATTGTCTCCCTTAAGAAACATAAGTTCCCTTTACATGGTGTGGTGGTGCCATTTTCAGCCTCATTCTTTGCTTTGCTCTCTCCATTTGCTCACCAACAACCGCAGCAAGCCCTACAAATATACTTATCCGGCTGCTGGGGAATGCCTTTCTTTTTTTTGGGGTCATTAAACCGAAATTAAAAGACTGTTCAATAATGATATATCATATATCTTTACATGTCCTGAGGTAAATCCAGGGGGCTGGTAGTGGCCCCGGTCCTCTTAAAATAAAATAAAAATTATTGTTTTAGCCATTTAGAAAATTATAAAAATTTAATTTAATCCTTTAAAAATTATAAAGATGTAGACTATTAAAAATTAAATTTCATTTTGGCCCCTAAAAAATTTTCTGGTTTCACCCATGCATGTGACTAACTAACAGAGATTTTAAATAGGCAAGAGTCCAACGTAATTAAAATAAATTCTGAATGATGAATTCATACATGGGCTGGTACGTTTTGTCTAATTATAAGTACTTTTTGTTGGCCAAAAATTTGCTAAACAATGTGTTTTTGCCATCCAAAGTGTTTTTATAAAGTGATTTTTGAACAAAAATTTGGCAAAAGCACTTTTGAGTATATAATTACGTTTATATAATATGTATAATTATATTTTATGTTTTATTTTAAATATCTTTATTGTTATTTAGGGTAAATTACACTATTAGCCACTAAATTATGGGTAAAGTTTTGTTTTGATCATTTAACTATTTAAAAGTTTTCATTTAAGTTATTGGGCTATTAAAACCGATGCTATATGGCTTTCTTTGTTTGCACCAATCGAAAGCTCTCTTTTCCTTTCTCTTCTACAACTCAGTTTTTTTCTTCAAATAACTTTGGATATCACGAATCTACGAATCAAAATTCAAATAACTTTTTTTTCAATCTCAAACACTGACCATCAGATTGACTTAGATCTAAGGTATGTTCTTTTACTTGTCGATGGGTATTGATCCACTATATCAATTGTCAAATTGTCACTTGGAACTCGTTGGTAGAACCTTTTTTTAAAAAAAAAACTTAACAGTCTAGTGACTTAAATAAAAACTTTTGAATAGTCTAGTGACTTAAATGAAAACTTTCTAATAGGCCAGATTGTAACTTTTTTTAGTTATGTGGCCAAAACGAAAACTTACCTATAGTTTAGTGACTAATAGTATAGTTTATCCTATTATTTAAAGTTTTGACTGAGTTGATATTATTCTCAATCAGGTCCCAACTCAATTATGAAACTACCAAGATCTTAATATTGTTATAAAGCAACAAATATAATTTTGAGAGCATTTTTATCTTTTTTACATACAATTTACAAAAGTACATGCGCAAAACGGAATTTAAACCTAAGACCTTGAAATACTTTTTTCCTCAACTTTACCATTTTACCAAAATCCACGTCTGGTTTTGATATAAATTTTTTTTTATATCGTAAGTGTATCATAACCTAGTTTAACATTATTCACTTATAACATTGTTTACGCGTGTTTGGTTGAGCTTGAAAATGGACTTATAGAAAGGTAAAACAAACTTAAATATTCTCGGATTTCAAAAAATAATGCCAAATTCAGGGGCGTAGCCAGGGGGGCTGGCATGGGCCCCGACCCCACCTAAAATGGAAAATTATATTTTAGGCCCTTGAAATTTTTTAAAAATTTTAAATTAGTAAAGGTAAAATTGTACTTTGGCCCCCCTAAAATTATAAAAATTCAATTTAATCCTTTACAAATTATAAAAATATAACCTATAAAAAATTAAAATTTCATCCGGCCCCCCTAAAAAAATTTTCTGGCTTCGCCCCTTGCCAAATTCGAAGGGATGCTCTTGGCTGCTTAAATCAATACAAGTCCTTGTAATGGAAATAACATAGAAAATAAATTTGTAGAGAAAGAATATGTGATTAAGGAGACAAACTCGCATGAGAGGATAATGGTTATGATTTTGTGCTTAATGAAAGGTTGCCCCTTATTTATTCTTAGTCTGCAAGGTTGATATAGTGGTTCATTTTGTGTTTATGTTTGGTTGGTATTATTAGTGTTTGAGGATTAGCATTATCTCCTCTTCATATAATAGAAATATTCATAAATTCTAAAATTATTAAAATAAAATATTATTAAGATGAAATAATATTTAAATAAAATCAATTATAATAACATATTTATGTATTTAATACTATTAATTTATTTAATTATCATTATAAATAATTTAATAATCTATATATCTTTATGTAAAAAAAATTCCTTACAACCTTTTGTTGAAACATATGATTTCTTTTCCTTACATGAAAATGTTTTACTGTTTAAATTTGATATTTAATTTTTATATTTTAATTTTGAACATAATTTGGTTCTTACATTTTCATAACATTATTAGTTAATTCACAATTAATATCATTAATTTTTCGAATAAAACATTACGTGATTATATATAATTTGGATGCTTTAAAGGTCTTAGAGAGCGAAATTTTTTTTTATTTGCCTTAGCATTATAAGACAATAGTCAAATTTTATTTTTGGCCCCTATATTATGCTAAAACTTGGTTTTAATCATTATATTTTAATTTTTAACATAATTTAGTCCCTTTATTTTTATAATATCATTAGTTAATCTAAATAATTAATATTGCTAACTATTTTAACTACAATGCTGATGACATTTTTTTAAAGATTACTATTCCAACAAAAAAGAATATTTTTTATCATGACGAGTTTGAATGAATGCTTTTAAGTCCATATCAGCATTAATTTTCAAACTTTTTTTTTTTGTTACATCACTATCAAGGGATTTTTTTTAATTTTAAAATGTCACATTAGTAAACTTAACAAAAGAATTTTAACAATAATAACAACTAAACCTAAAATTTTAAATTTAAAAAGTAAAGGGATTAAATTCTTAAAAAATAAAAATAAAAAGACTAAATTTCAAATACACGAAATATATAGAAATATAGAGCATATTTTAAGTTTTATTTTTTTTATAAATTAATATAAACAAATAATTAATCCAATACAAGAAGAAATATACTAGTATGATTTTAAAGATAATATATTTCTAAATATTTCATTGTCTCGCCACAATTTTTTCATCACAAACCATTTTAAAGGCACTTTTTTTCTTTTTCAAAATGGTGTTAATCATCAACATCAATGCTAACTAAAACGACACATGAGTTTTGGCATTGCATGTGAGGTCATTTACAACTTGAGTGGGAAAAAAGGGCCCATCTTACATTAATTTTTGTGCTCTAAATTGATGTGATTATTATTGGATTAGCAGATGGCAGATATGCTTTCTAATAGCTTTCAAATCCAAATACTAGACTTCACAATGTTATGCACAAAATACCCAATAATTCATTTAAAGATGTATTAGGTACGATGGTTTTCCATTTCCTTCGGCAATGTGTGACTTTATTTTTGTTTGTGAGAGATTTGACCATGTAAGTTGCCCTTGGTTCACACTGTGATGCTATTCTTTTTCATACTAATTACAATAAATTTAAGAGAAAATTTATATATTTACATAAAGGGTTGAATGCTTAAATTAGGTTGAATATTTTAAGAGTTGCTCACATAAGAGTTAAATATTTCAAAATGATCGTATAAGGGTCTAATATTTATAAAAATACTTAAATGAAGACTTTTCACGCGTTTTAATTCAGTTTAGTATAAAAGACATAATAGTTAAATCAAATATTGTTTAAAAGAAAAGAAAATAATAAAAACATAATTTAAAAATTAATATACGACGTTTGAGAAGCCCTTATTTGAGCACATTTAAAAAAGTTTACCTTTATTTTAGTATTTTTGAAAAGGTTTAACCCTTATTTGACTATTTTGAAAAATTTAACCTTTATTTGAGCACATTTGTAAAGATTAAACCCTTGTATGACTAATTTAAAAGGTTTGACTATTGTATGAGTAGCCCTAAAATGTTGGGTTCCTACTTGAGCATTAACCTTACATAAAGTGATACTTGAAAAATTAAAATTCTTAAAATCTCAACTTTACCATTGAGCCAAGTTCTCATTGGTCAGATTCTCCTTTATGAATAAATTCCTGTTTAAAAACTTATGACATATGTAACTCTTGTCATGCACTTATAATAATATAATAATATATTAACTATGATATAATTAGAACTCTTTATAAATCGGGTTATTTGTCCAAGCCTTCAGATCCAATCAATTTTCGAGAGGGTTTGGACAAAAATATTATACACGAAAAATGAAATTGGACAAAAAAATTAGGCCCATTTAAAATATAGACTAGGCACGGGCTCAAATATTCAAGGCCTGAACTTAGCCTAAATTATTTTCTATATTTATAATATATTATATTATGCTATTTATATATATTATAATTTATAAAACATAAAAAACTAAATCTATTGTAATATATAATATTATAATGTAAACACTAAAAAATGTTAAAATGCCTATATATATAATTTTAATAAATACCAACAAGTGTTGGATGTAGTGGTAAGGCACATTATACTTCCAATGGAAGAACAATGTTGGAACATTGGAGACAACATTGTTGGGAGAGGAGCAACCATAAACCCCAAACATGGACCATAAAATAGATATGAAAAGTACCAAAAAAAATAAAATTTTAATAAATGAAGAAATATATAAGATTATTAAATATTAAATTTAAAATAATTAAATATTGTTAAAAAAATCTAAAAAATATGGACGAGTCTAAAAATGAGTTTGAGTTAGCCATTTACAAATATAAGTGGGTTTAGGCAAAATTTTAAACTCATATTTTGAGCGGAGACAAGTTTGAGTAAATATAAAGTGTGTTAATATCATCCTTAAACTCAGCTTGACCCATAAACACCTCTAGTTATAATTATATGTTTCTCACTGGCATTATTTAGAGTCAAGGTAAATATAGGATATTAATATATGGTTTAATATATAACTTCTATATATTTAAAACATTATATATGTAATACATATCATATATATATATATGGGTTAGTATTTGGTACATTAGTAAAATATTTTTTTTATTCCACAAACAGTCTTAAAAAATTGTCATATATCTTTTTTTTTAGAAATTAATTTTTTTAATATTTTACTATACTCTTTTAGGATACTTGTCGATCTTTAACCTTACTTACAAACTCTGAAAGCTCCACTAGTATCAAATATTTCCCCGCATATAAATATTCTAAAAAAAGTTAAAACTAGTAGTCTCTTATGCAGGTCTTTGATGAAATTAAAGACCCATATGAAGTACAAGTAGTATAGGTTGGGAAATGGCTAAGAAAATGATATGAATGGAAGGGAAAAAAGGCGATCAGGAATTTTTTAATCAATTTCCTTCGAGATCAACTCATAAGAAAGGACCAAGATACTTTAATTTCTTATATTTTCGAAAACATGATGTAGATTCCAACATATTGTACATGTTAATTCAAATTGGTGAATCTTCTAATTTAATATTATTAATATTACTTATTCAACAAAGTTGATTGATTGATACGCGTTGATTTTCTGTTACTATAAATCGAGGACATAATAGTTGATCCAATAGCTGCTTCAGGGTTGCAATAACTATAACAAAAATTGAGAAAATATTTCCTTTTAATTGTCGACTATAAAAAAAAATAAAAAAATGTTACAAAATTTATATTAACCGCAATCAAATTAACTTCTCAATACAAAGATTTAAGTAATTTTATTATATGTTTTGATCATATCTACTTTTTTTATACAATACCTAGAAATACTTATAGCCCTTCTCCAACCCATAAATAAGATGATAATGCGCTTCAGCGCACTCAAATCTATATTCTTCTGCATTGACAATAATACTCATGCCAATTATGCTAAAATTCAATTAACTCTTCAATTTTCGTAAAATACAAAAATCAAATTTCAGTAAATTAAAGTAAAATTACAATATCACAATTTTAATAAAGTAGCTCTTAAATATATACCATGTACACATTGTTATTATATATGACTTGAGAGAGAAATTTTACGAAATAGATGACATGGACATCGATCTTAGCAACATTGCCATGTCATGTACGGTCGTAGAAAAAAATAGACACTTAAACTAACATGTTTTATGCCACGAATCATTTAAGTCCAAAACCAGGCATCCCTCCCTATAAATATCGACACCCCATACTTTCCTACAACTCACAACACATTCATACAAGCTACATTACTTGTCTAAATTCGGCATAGCTGCTGCTTCTATGATAAATTTCTCAGAAACGACAATGCTGGAATTCATCACTATGTTTAGGGTAATGGGTCTTGTCCTAATGGTGACCCAAGGTTGTTTAGCCGCCAACCAAAAACATGTTGATGAGCAATGCAGGTTTACTAGATACTCTACCCTTTGTGTTGACACAATGACAGGGTTGGGGTCTGAAAATCAAAAGCCTGACATTTTGTCAGCTCTTATAAACAAAACCATCTTAGAGACCCAGCTTCCTACTTCCTACTTCACCAAATTCACCACTGATCTCCATGTCGATGAAGCCCAACATGTCAATTCCATCACAGGTTTGCCGACAAAACTCAACACTTTTTTGGCTAATGTATATGATGTGGTAATTTAGTCTTTATATAATTTGATTTTATTATATTATATTATACATATGATGTGGTAATTTAGTTTTTACTATTATAAAATTTTTAGTATGACTTAATCAGTGACATTAATTATATTAATTTAACTAGATTGTGACACATTAGGTAAAAATTATTATATAACAAATATAAATTTATAAATTCGAGTCGATAAATACAGAGAACTTTATATTACATGTTTAATTGACATTAATTTCGGATTCAATCCTTGAAGAATCCTTTCTGTTTTTCCTTTCTTTTTTAGCTAAAAAGCACAACGTTTCTCATGCAGGATACTGTGAAGGGCTATTGAGCATGTCTTTAAAGCGGCTCGACCAGTCATTATTAGCTCTTAAGAATTCTCGTAACAAAAACAAACATGACATCCAGACATGGATAAGTGCTGCCTTGACATACCAACAAGCTTGTAAAGACTCTGCCGACAGTCATAATTTCTCCAATGGTGACTTGATGAGACAAATATCTCAAAAAATGGATTACTTGTCTCAATTGGGCAGCAACACTTTAGCCCTTGTCAATAGGATACCTAGTGAGTTAACCCATTTCACCAAGTCCCGCCGGCTAGCTGAGGCTGATCGGGTTTTCCCTGAATGGTTATCGGCGAAAGATCGGAAACTACTTCAAGTGCCGGCAGTAAAAGCCAATGCTGTAGTGGCAAAAGATGGATCGGGAAATTATAAAACAATCTCGGAAGCTATTAATGCTGCTTCTGGGGGACGATTTGTGATTTACGTAAAAGCTGGAGTTTATAAAGAAAAAATTCGTACTAATAAAGATGGTATTACTTTAGTTGGAGATGGTAAATATAGTACTATCATCGTTGGTAGTGACAGTGTAAATGGTGGCTCTTCCATGCCCGGTTCCGCCACATTTAGTAAGTTTTTTTTATCTCTTATAATCCTGTCCTATATTTTAAGGTCTAATTGTGAATTTAATCCCTCTATTATGTTGAAATTTGATATTTAATCTTTATAATTTAATTTAACATAATATGATCGCTCTATTTTTATAATATTATTAATTAGTCTAAATCAATAACATATTTAATTGTTGTCATTAAAGAATGTCATCAATTCTAATTGTTTTCTTCGACTTTTCTTGTGATTCTTAGCTGTTACAGGTGACGGATTTATAGCTCGAGATATCGGATTTCAAAATACAGCCGGTCCTCAAGGAGAACAAGCCTTAGCTCTTTACGTTGCCTCCGATCGTTCGGTTTTCTATAGGTGCAGCATTGCAGGGTACCAGGACACATTGTACGCACTTTCCCTGCGTCAATTCTATAGAGAATGCGATATTTACGGCACAGTCGATTTCATATTCGGTAATGCGGCCGCAGTTTTCCAAAGTTGCACATTGGCACTTCGTCGCCCTTCCGGCTACAATGTGATCCTTGCGAATGGACGGTCGGATCCCGGACAAAACACCGGCTTCTCGGTTCAGAATTGTCGGATCGTGCCAAGCTCAGATTTTTCTCCCGTTAAACATAGCTTTGAATCATATCTTGGTAGGCCCTGGAAACAATATTCTCGAGCAGTAGTCATGGAATCAACAATAGACAATGCCATCGCTTCAAGAGGTTGGGTCGAATGGCCCGGAGAAGGGGGTTACTCAAAATCGTTGTATTTTGCCGAGTATGCAAATGTCGGACCCGGAGCTGGAACTTCCGGGAGGGTAACCTGGCCAGGATTCCATGTTATGGGGCGTGATGAAGCTGCCAAATTTACAGTTGATAGGTTCATTGCTGGAAATTTTTGGCTGCCTTCAACTGGAGTAACTTTCATCTCAGGCCTCCAGTAATTTATGTAGAAAAATAAATATAAGGGCATGGATTAATTAATATCCCCTACATACACAAATTACATGGTTATTATTGTACAAGGTGTAAATATAAGATATATATATATACATACATATAAAGCATGAATTATTATTCGGTCAATTATTATTGAAATAAATAAAAAATTTGACATCATTTTAGACTCGTTTGTATTTATTTTTACTTTAATAAATAAAATAATTTTTCATTAAATATTATGTTACCCCATATTATAACGGTGATATTAAATATTGTTATTGTGAATTTAAAGTTAGAGACGAGATATATATTTGGATTCTAATGCAGCAATTGTAGTAATTATTGAGGGTATTAAACTAAAAACAATTATATAATTAAAATTTTGAGTTATTTAATTTTTATAAAATTATTGAAAATATATTAAATTATAACTTCATTAATAAAATAATATGTACAATATTTTTATTATTTATGTAAAGATCATTTGCTTATTTAAGTAATAATATAATTTTTTTTTTTACATATTTATTAAATTATTAAGGAAAATTATTTTATAAATTTATTATATAATAAATTCCATGACTTGAATAATAATCCAAAAGAGTTAGAAAATATAAAACAACCCAAAAGGGTTATACTTATAAAAAAGCAAAACCCAAATGGGGTTATAAATGTTAGTTGTATATTTATTATATGATAAATTTAATTCTTTAACTAAATAATAATTCATTGTATATTTGGTATTATAATAAAAAATTAAAATATATAGTTAATTTAAATGATATTAAATAATTTAAAATAATAATATATGAAATATATATTTTTAAATAATTAATTATACATAAAATATTACAAAAAAATTAAATATAATGTTAACTATATTTAAATAATTCAATATAATTATATTTTTAAATAATTCTTGAATAATTTAATATAATAATATAGTAAATATATATTTTTTATAATTTAAGTAAAAATCTTTTTGACTGATTTTGACTTAAAGTAGTGGCTTTGGATGGATGAAGAAAGAAAGGCCCCAAAAGACTTTAACCGTTAGTTGGTCAACGTCTCAATATACAGTGCTTAATTAATGTGGTAACAGTTCCATCTTGATGGACTCAACTCACATGTGCCCAATACAAGCTGTCCACCTCTATTTATTACAATTCTTTTGGGTTATATATTCATTTCAATTTTGTTCGGATATTAAAAATCGATTAATATATTAATTTGAATAAATAAATTAAATTAATCTCTAAATAAATCGTTTAGAATTGGAATTCAGAATAAAAAGCGATAGTTAAATTTATTTATAATTTTTATCGATTTTTAATTATTTATTTAAATGTTATTGAAATAGTGATCGAATTAGTTAAATCGAAGGTTATATCTTATGCTTATATTCAAATATATTTTTCTACATTTGAGACACAAATATTTCAATGTATTGATGGTGAATAAATTTATACATAATGATGAATTATGTGATGTCATTGTTATTAATTTTAATTCATTATTGAAATAATAAAATTTAATTATTTATATTTTTTCGAAAAAATTAACAAGATTTCCACATAGATCTATGTTGTGATAATGTAAAAATATATATATTAAATTGTGGGTGAAAACATTTATATAATAAATTTATAAAAGTAATTTATATAAAAAATTGAATTTGATTTGATTTTGATTGAAATGATAAAATTGAGAGAAGTAAGATTTTGATGTTTTGAATTTAAATTTTATAATTTTTTAATTATATGCATATTTTTAAATTTATCAAAATATAAAAAGCATAAATACCTAGGCTATGGAGGGCTTGGTTCGCAAGTTTGAACGGGTCCTTGAGAAAGCTCCTATGGAGGATGATACTTCATTTATTGAGGAGGTTATGGTCGTTGAAGATGCATGCAATGATGAGGTGAATGTTTAATTTTGTGTGTTCACTTACGGCTAAACATGCTGCAATACAAAATCTCATGCTCCAGTTATTTGAAGCTCCGCTGGATTCGACAAAAGATGTGTTGATTGTTGATTGTAATGGTTCTAATTCAGTTTAATATGAATTGGTTGATGTAATCGCTTTATGTTGTGTTTTAATCTACAAAAAAAAAGGCATAAATACCTCTAAATTTATATTTATTATTTTATAAAACAGAAAAATATTTGATAATTTTTTAATTGAATTGATGGATGATACTGATTCAATCAATTTTATTATTTTTAAAATCAAACCAACCGAATAAATCTAAAACCAATAAAATTAATAAGATTAATAAAAAATTGGTCTAATTAAATTAAAAATTAAAAATTTAATCGATTTGACTATTACTCCGATTTAGGTAACCTTAACAAAACCTATAAGTTAAATGATGAAGTGGAATATGATGATGAGTTTTGTTATGATAAAAGTTTGCACTTTTTGCTTTTGTGGAATACCTTATTGTGAGAATGGGGTCATGTCTGCATTCAAATGATTGTAGCTTTTAAACAAATTCCAGCCTCTTATTAGACCTTCATAAATGTATGTACATATATTGGGTGGTTAGGGAAATAGATCATAATTTGGGTTTACAATAACATTTTGTTAGATTATGTGTGGTGTCATTTCCACTGCTATAATTATTATTGTAATATTTATATTATTTAATTTTTTATTAAAATAATATTACGAGTCAATTGAATATCAATTTGATTGAGAAATTATTACATTACCTTTACATATAAGAAATAAATTATATTTTCATAAGATTTAGAAAAAAGGTATAAAATCTGCATAATTTGAGATTAGAACTCATGGCACCAGCATTTATAAAAAAATTAACTAACACTTTAACCAATTCTTTAATTTGGTCAATTTTAATTTTCATATTTTTAAAATTTTAAAATTTTAATCTTGATTCAATGATAACAATTAAATTTGTTGTGTTAAATTAAAATACAAGTACTAAATTTACAACTTACAACAAGTATAGGATCTAATAACAAAATTTAACATTTTTTTAATTCTATAAGAGTCTTAATAAAAGTTGGTGTGAATAAAAATTATTTCGAAATAAGGTGAAGTTGATTCAAATTATAAAACTTTTTATCATTAAATTAAATTTAATTTAATTTGAATTTTTAATTTCGGAGTAGACTTAGAAAAATATCCATTGACCATTAGAGTCTTAATGCTTGAAATCCCGTAGGCCCTAAAGTGATTAACAAGTGCCCCAAAAAACAAAAGCTAAAAAGCAAACTCTCCTTTGCCACACAAATCATCGAGAAGGTGAACATGACAGTTTTAGATTAATACGATAATTAATGATAAATAAGACGGTTTTTGGAGGAAAATAAATGGTTACAACTAATGTGGTTCGAACTGAATTAATTAGATTAAGAATTGATCGGTATATAAATTCAAAAGAAAATATTGAATTGTTAATTGAGTCTTAACTTGATTGATATGGATATTATTACCAATACAGGAGGATGTGGGTTTGAGTACGCTGAAACACATTACTCTCCGATTTATAAGTTGTGGAGGAATTATAAGTAGATTTAAATATTATGATAAAATGAGACGGTATGATCAATATCTAACATCAATTTGATAGCTAAACATATGCAATACACACCACAAATTTTTATACCAATACTAAATGAGCATAAACCAAAGAAGATGGGTGGTGATTTTAGTCCTTCCTAAGTATAAATCAATTATATTGGAAAAAAATAAATAAATAAATAAAATTTTGTCGACCTTATGCACTTCTAATAAATTTCGTGAATTTCTTTGGGCTCTCATCAGAATTGGGAGACAAATCTCCTAAGCTAAAATTGAGCATATACATCTCGAGAACAATACTTCCACCGTTGAGGGTGAGACTGACCTTCTCTTAAAAATACTATTTTCTTTTAAAAACTACCATTACCTTCTTAAAAAAATTATCATTAATTGAAAAAAAATTTACAGTATTCTTTGAAATTTGAAATTTTATCTTTTGGCATAATTTAATCTCTACTTTTATAATATTATTAGCAAGTCCAAATTGATAACACTATCAATTGTTATCATTGAAATAATGACATGAATTTCTTTAACTGTTATCTGGTCACACGGTCAATGTCATGAAAATCCAATCAATCATGTTCAACCAATAATAAATATTTATATACTTGTCGACTGATACTTAAAGACCATTTTTCTTTAATCCATTTCATCAATTTAACAGTAATAACTAGTAGTGTTATTATTTTGGTCCTCTTAACAACATTATAAAAATAAAGAGATCAAATTATGTTATGTTAAAATAGATGGGATCAATTCTAACTTTCATCATAGTAGAGAGACAAAACCACAGTTAAACCAAAATAAAAAATAATGGGAAACAATATATATGGGTTAAAATACTTGGGAGATCCCTGTATTATCGGGATTGTATCAAATTAGTCCCTATATTATTAATGGATCAATTTAGCCCCTATACTATTAAAAAGAATTAAATAAGTTCAAATTGTAATAGAGTTAACATTTGTTGTATAAAAAATATCTTGAATTTTTTTTTCAATTCTACACAAAAGGCTTCATTTACAAAACCATAAAAACTTTAAAAATATTAACTCTATTAAACCGTAAATGTTGACTCTGTCAACTTGGCCCTATTTAATGTTTTTTAATAGTACAGGGATTAAATTAATCAATTTGATAATAAAGGGACTAATTTGATACAACTCCTATAATACAAGGATCTCATGGGTAGTCTCACCCTATAATACAGGGATCTCATAGGTACTCTCACTCTATAAATGTTTGGTTGTTTTTGTGGTTGGAAATCAATTTGGTTGTTTTTGTGGTTGGAAATCAACTTCCTTTTTTTCTTCTCAAATTTTCAATTTTTGGATCCATTCTTTAGTTTCTCTTTTTGCTTTTTGCTTTTTGGTCCACCATGGAAACATAATTTTCCATCAAATGTACAATTGTAAACCTTTTTTCGAAGGCAATTAAGTTAAATTGGAATTTAGCAATAATGGTGAGATATGGATTGCAAAGAATTGAATGAGATTAGTCTATTTCTGTTAGCCTTTATGAAACTTGGAAAAAGTGTTTCTTGAGAGGAATGCTTACCCACAAATGGGGTGGAGATGATTTGTTTTAATTATTTCAAGTTATTTTAAAACGAAACATATAATTAATTTTGATTTGATCTTAGCTTATTCAACAACTAAATCATACTTTTCACTATCTAATCACACGAGAAAGCTCTCAAATGGGATAAGTAGGGCGAGATTAGTCTTTAATATCATACCAAACGTTCCAAAATAACGACAGTGGACCACCATTAGATTAGTCTCAAATAGGTCGATTCTCTTTAAAATTTTCGAAACCAATTGCATTCTGAAATTATGACTCATATTACAAAATTCATTTTAAAACGTTCTAATCACATCTCAAAATTTGAAGATTATACTAATCAAGTTTTTTTTTTTAAACTATTTTTAAAAGAGCTGTGGAAAGTTTTTTCCTTTTTACTTTTGCCTTTTTTTTTGGTTAAGGTTTAATTTTTTATTTTTAAATTATCCATATAGGATCTTATGTGTCAATGGTGAAATTAACAGTTTAGTACCGAAAAGACTTGATTAATATGATCATTAAAATTTAAGAACCAATTTAAAATGTGAAACATAGTTGAAAACGTTTGAATTTAAGGGTTAGCTTTATATACAGTTAGTGAAAAACTCTAATCCCACAAGTAAATTCAACTACAAACACCTATCCCTTTTCTAGTAAAAGAACTTATTTTTCTTTATTTTATTTCATCCAAACTGTAAGGACTAAATTAGTAAATAGAAAAACTAATAACAATGCAAAATTAATTTATGTTACAAATAACCATTCCGCCTATCTTCCATAAATATTTTAAACATGCCAACAGAACTGTTGTTTTTTTAAGAATAATATCACAATACCCGTACTTTGAAAACGTCCGAAAATGTCCAATACCTTAACTATCAATGCTTGTTCAATTATAATACTTGTACTTTCATAAATTGTCAAATATGGTACTCGTACTTTTTAAAAAAACATAGTGGTGCTTCTACTTTGAAAAAGTCCAATATGGTACCTGAATTGTAAAAGTACATATTGATAGTTCAAATACTACAATGAAAATTTCCAAAATATAAACACCGCATTAGACATTTTTAGAAAATAAAAGTACCAAATGTAATATTATCCAAAAGAAAAACCTTATTTTATAATATAAAAATATATACACATACATATAATCTGTAAAACTTGTTAAACACGATTATAACAAGTGTTTATAGTAAACACGAGCGTAACATGAATATTTGGATTACCTTATTTGACTGGATATGTCTCACTTGAATTAAACATCCTGCTTATAACTAAAAAAATAACAGATGCATACATTGATGATGATGATGATGATACAAAGTGGCAGCCATTTAGAAATTACAATTGGATGGAAGAAAAAAAAAAAAAAAAAAGAGGCAAAAATTATATTTTCTTTTAAAAAATAAAAGAAGGTGAAAAGAAAGAAAGGTATTGAACTTACATATTGAGTCTTGACACACAGGCAGAAGGATTGCACATCATTGTTGAAGGAGACCACTTTGTGTACTGTTATTATTTTCTTCACAAAGGTCTGTCTGTGACCCGCTTGGAACAATCGTTGGAGGAGACCACTGATCTGGCACCATGAGAAAATAAGCTGTCATGGCTTTTCTGAATCGTTTCTTGTATTGTTGGGGTGATATCACTGTCGGTGAGGTGTTTTTAGGCCCTCCAAGGATGCCTGAGGTCTTCACCCATGTTTCAAGGTGTTTGTCCCATGTGTATTGCCTCATGAAATCGATTATTCCGAGAATAAGCTCGTTTTTTTCCTCATCCACACCAACAAGTAATGAGTAGTCCATTACATCGATTAACTGTGAAATGTGAATATAATCGTTAGAAAAATAAGCATTCAACTCTAACTAGCAAATGTGACCATTGGATCAATTTAATTAGCTTGCATGCCACTGGCAATGCATTGAAACCCATAATGTAAAACATTCTATGCATGGAACGCAACTAGAACTCAGACTCAAGCCCTAACAATGAACCTCAAAAAAGGAAACTAATGGCTATCCAAAGTAGGAGGGTCTCCTACCATCGTACCTGTTATGCCTAACAATGAGAGCAAGTTCCAGAAATAGAATAAATGTGAAGAGTTTCGTCGATGTTTAATTGCAAATAAAAACAGCACAAGCAAGAAAACTCAAACCTACATTTTCAGACAGCCCGCTAAAATATATGCTACACCACCAGAACAAAAATTTTCCTTACCAGGAGCTTGAAAGAACTAAAATTTAAAAATAAAAGGAAATTCTTCAAAAAGGGATTGAAACTTACTGCAAGAAAGGAAGTGTCATTCCAGACAGCCCTCTCCAACAACCGTTTTGCCTTGCTTCCAACAAAAATTGGAGAAGTCGGCATTGCTTCAATCAAATTCTGATCCAGAAGAACTTTGTTGCTGCCACTTGTATCAGGATTATACCTAGACCGAGATGATCCTTTAAGGTCATAAAGCCTTGTAATATTACGCCTGAAGAGAAGATTTTCCATCACCAACATGTCCATTTTGGACTCCTTCCCTCCTTTAAGGTGCTTTGATGAAACCTTAAAAACAATGACCCCAGAAGAAAATTTAAACTCAAAAATCAAGGTATCACAAAATGAGAAAAGTGTAATTTAGTTTCGGAACTCTAATTTAGTAAAAACTAAAATAGAACAAAGCATGCAAAATTGAAAATCTCCTCGTCCTGATGCACTCAAGCTACTCCTTTCCTAGATTTCAAGTGATAACATAGCATATTTTGACACAAATAATTACAACAGTAATACTAAAAAAAATAATACCTGGTACATGCCCAATATCTTGGCCAGGCAAGTTGGGCTTCTTGTATTGATTGACTCAGACAAATATTTGAAATAAGCTGGTCCAAACTTAACAAATGATTCTAATTCTGTCTTTGTAACTTGTTTGATGATAAACCGATCATCTAAAGTTTTTGCAAAGAAGACATTGCTCTTGCCACCTTGGGCACCCCACTTCTTACAACGACTGAGAGACCGTACAAAATCTAGCTCAGAAGGGCAGCAAGTCCTCCTCAAGCTCTCAAACCGCTTTGCATAATAGCATGTTACAGAATACTTCACCTTCCCAAGGGGACCATCATCTGTAAAAGAAACCCTAGCATGCAGATCTTTTGTATACAAGAGAGGGTCAGAAACCAGGGAGCCTGACCCAGACAAAGACAAGATACTATCATCACCAGATCCAAAACTTCTGTAAGCCTCAGATGATACGTCACTAAAAGAATTAAGTGAGAGTAGATTTACTGATTCAAAAAGCGACGATGAAACTGTAGAATCTGCAGCATCTTTTGGTCTCTCCCCCTCAGACATCTGTGAATGATAATCTGATGAGACAAGTGCATACGCTATAATACTAGTGGGCTCATCATCATAAACAGGCACTACTGTATCATTAACACCAAGAGGAAGCAACAACCTGGCACCACATTGCCTTTCCAACTCCATAAATGAAGATACATAAACTGGACTATGGTCGTTGATACTTAGCTTTCGAGGATTGAATGAAGAGTTCTTGTTAAATGAGCTGTAGAAATTTGGAAATGGCATGTTTGCCCAGCTCATTGACTTCTCCAGGCTTTCAAGTTTCTTAGCAGGCAAAGAAGGCTGAGGAGAACGAGTCACCTCCCCTTCACCACGATCACTAGCAAGAACTCCCAGATCCAAATTTACTGCACCTGACACATCCACTGCAACTGAATCAGGAGCAGAGTAACCATTCTCCTTAGAATTCATGCTAGCTGGGTGACTTTTACCAGTCCATGCTGCCTCAAGGGTGTCAGATAAATTTGCCATAATTGGCAATTCCCCTTCTGACCGGGCCCTTTGTACTACTTTTCCAGATTCAGGAGAATCAGAATTCTCACTGGTATTTATACTAGAAGAAACAGAAGGTTCAGCCTCCTTCCTGTTATTAAAATCCTCGCCTATGCCCTTTTCTGGGTGATCTCCACCTGATTTGTCAATTACACCAGCATTGCCTCCTTGATTCATTTTTATGTTAGGCTTGGTCTCAACTAGGGCAGATTCGCAACTATTGAAGGATTTACTTGGTTTGGGACTGACATTCATCTCAGGAAGCTTTTCCATAGAATTTACAGGCTTCAACCCAAGTTTAGGAATGGGGCTGCTCATAACTTCCTGTATATTATTGTTAATTGAACCACATACATGTATCAGTCGTTGGTCCCAAACATAAGACAGAAAGAGTATTTGCCTCCGTAACTTATTCATCTCAAGAATGTCAATAACAGGTTGGCCAGCTTTAAGCTCCTTACAAAGTGCTTCCTGTAAAGATTCCTAAGGGAACAGTAAACAGATTAAAAACCAGACAGCATGTCAGACTGATTTATGCATAAAAGAAAGAGGAAATAACACAGGATTAAACTTCTGAACAGGTAACTGGTAAAATCTGACAGCAACTGCTGCTCAAAAGGGAAGGGGAGAGTGGGCAGATGGTGCATAAAAAAGCAACTACCTGAAGTTCTTCTCTATCCTTTTGGAGCATTGCTTCCAATTCCTCGATACAGATGTTTCTTTCAGGTGCCTTAATGCCACAATCTTGGGACCCTGGGCCTGATAGTTTCTCTGAGATCTTTCGAAGAGCATTGTACATTTCAGTAAATAAAAATTCTGCCCTGTTACTCACCTGCAAACCAAAATTAATGGTATTGTAGGTATTATCTTATTCAAAAATAACTTTAAGAACTTGAACAGGGATTTATGATATTCAAACCTCATTTGCTTCACATTGTATCCACTCCTGATTATCATAATTAAATTCCAGTTTTGAAGGTGGAAGATATACGGAATGAACATCAATGGAGGCATATCGAAAACAAGCAACCATTCTCCCGAAACTGCACATGGTAAAACAGTACAATAAGAGGACACTTCACTTGATCATATCAAAACATCTTTTCCATTTTTTAATTTATATTCCATACCACTAATGAACCTACCCTTTGCATCCCCTTAATGGCCAAAAATTCTCCTTATCCAGAAGGTACATGCAGGGAGTTTACCTTAGGAAATCAAACCATTAGGCTTATCTTGAGGCAAAAACCACTAGGCCAAGTTCAGGTCACACGTGTACAAAGGTATATGCCCTTATCAGTGCTCAAACTACATAATGAACTTGTTTTCCTCATCACTTTCTGACCAATAAACTATACTGTGAAAGAACAGCATTATAGCAACAAGGAGACTCAAGAACTAATATGGGCATAAGAATGTAGCCGGGCTACCTGGATGAATCCACTGATGAGTAACAAATTTCAGAAACCAACTTATGCCAACAATCTATATTCCAAACTCCCAAATAGAGCACAATCATGCAATTCAGAGTATATATTTTTTGGGGAAATAAGTTAATGCATTTTCCGTTTTGCAAAAATAAAATACACGTAGATGAACACACATCTGGAGTTGGGTGACTAGTGTTGCGTTATCCCTAGGACTTTTATACTAAGTAAACATAAACCACAAGAGAATCAAATAAATCAGCCACCTTCCCCTCTGATTAAAGCATAGCTCATGCTTTTTGACAATGTGCTTCAGAAATACATAGTTAACACGGAACCACCAAAATGACACAAATAAATAACATTCAATCAATGGTTCACAGAGAAAGCAAATTGATTGCTTATAGATTAGATAGAAATCATATGAACAGACTAAACAGAAGAAAAAGACCACTCTTCCAGAAGCACCATCTTTGCTAGTGATCACTCAATTCAAAACAGTAATATTTACTCTTTAATATAGCAATACTTCATATTTCTTAAGTAAAAACTTACCCATAGAATCGAAGACAATCTCTGTGAAGGGAATGACCACAGCTTGCAACTCTGCTAGCAGCTGCATGGTTAGAAAAGCTCAGCTCCAAAAATTTCCCAAAGGATAAACCCCAAGCAGCATCAGACATTACAACTCTTCGAGTGGCTGGAGGGAACCCATTGGTCCGAGGGCATTTCAAGCACCTATGCCACATCCAAATCTTGCCTTCCCGCTCTCCGGATAAGGGAGGCTCTGACAGCTTCTTAACAGATATTGTCAGGCTACCTTGCCGATGAGTATAACAATAAACATGTGCCTCAGATGGCATCTCACATGAACGACAATGGAAGCTCTGATAAGAAGAATAATAAAGTTGTAGTAATGAGAAGAAAAGAGTAGGATAAGTTCTATAAATGAAATAACAGAGATAACAATTACCTGATCAAACAGATTATCTCGTAAAAATCGCCCCAAAGGCTTATCAAAGCTCCCATAGTACTTGATTCGAAAGAGAAGGGATCGTTCACACACAGATCCCTTCAACACACAACGTGTTGATAAAGACACCAAAATGCTCTGGTGGTCTGAAGGTGAAAGAGGAAACTCTTCCTTCGAGGACCCCATCTCTTCAGATTTGTTGCTAATCTCTTGCTTTGAGGATTGCAACTCTCTGCTGCCCAGATGATTGGCAGCCATCACGCTACTGCCATCAGCATGATTACTGCCACCAGGATCATCACATTGCTCTGCTGCTTCTGATAATCTTTGACAAAGAGAAATAAATGGGTCACTCATTATAGCTTCTCCATTGCTAGTTGTTTTAGTTCGAAGAGATTCTTTAGGATCCACTTTATTGTCCTTACAAAATGCATGACTTATGGAGGAAACACTGTTATAAGAGATATCATCCCTCAAAGCAGAGAGTGAATTCAAGGAAGCAATAGCTTCATCAGAGTATGAGGCAGATTCCTTGGACGTAGTGTGAGGACCTTTTGACAAGCTAGATGAACTGACCCCTACAGATTGGCAAGGGGGGTCAATGTTGGCAGATGATGAGCTATCTGAGATGACAACTTCGTTGGATTTCTGAAAATTATTTATAGGTTGAGAAGCCACAGGCTTCCCAGAGGATGGGACGGTAAAACCAGGTATGGTGGAAATAGACCTGTCAATACTTGATGGTTTATTGGGTAAGGCAACATTTATAGGAGACTTTAAAGGGAGCTCCGGAAGTGTAGCACCTTCATCTGCAAGAAATGATGTTTCGAGAGCCAAGTGATAAGCTGCAAAAACTCCATATTGGACCACATGTTTTACCTTTTTCAGTTCATCTCCATGGGCACCCTTGAGCAAAATCTGAAACAAAAGTAAGCATTGGACCGACCTTAGCACCAAACATCTTTACCTTGGAAAATATATTACAAAGATCAAGAAATGTACTTGCCATATAAGCGGCATGACGTGACCCACTATAGCTTTATGCAGTCACACTATATGTATCTAAGCATCCTAAGTAGCAAACCAACCTGATTGTGAACAACAATAATTTAATCCCGAAATTGTGCATCACAAAGAGCACCTAAGTGGGCTATTGCCGTCACATGGTGCTCTAATTGAGAGTTTAAAAAAATGGTCTGGAGGATGTGAATATTGAAAGGCATGTTGAGGTGGCAGAATTATGGAGAAATAGCAGATGGGTTCTCCCACCTGAAAGCTATAGGACACACAAAAATGATGCCAGATGGCCAGAGCATCCCTTTTTCATATTAACAGAGGAAGGTAATTTGTCATCTATGATAAAGGGAATTGCTCTATTGGAAGAGTTTGAGGGTGGTTAAAATAAGTAGTGAAGCCATTTCTTGGTACAAAACTTTTAGATGAAAAGCAGGTTGTCCCCGAAAAAGTGTTGCTTGCTTTGAAATGTGGAGTGCAAACTAAGATCATATAAAATAAACGCATCATAGGGAGAAAAAATGTAAGTTATCGATCGGATGAAGCTAACTGCATCAGCTCTTTCTCAGATTGCAGTTACTCCAGGTAGATTTGGCCAAGTATTCTACGAAAAAGACACAGTAGTAGGCAAGTCTAAAGCTAGAAAATGGTAGTTAATTGGAAGATTGAAATTCATAATATGATTGTAAAGCTCCATAGACAGTAAGAACTACTTCGGCTACAGCTGTGTACAACATGGATGGAAAGGAACACCAGTGTTCATCAAAATGCAAAATGACTTCTCTGAAATGTTAACTAAAAGAATTGCAGGTATTCACATGCACTTAAAAGACGTTAAAATAGTGGACTTGGGGGTTAGGTGGCAAATGAATGTCGAGTATACTTCCATGATTGCTCACTATTTTTACAAAACCTGGCCTCTTTACCCCTTTCTTAAGTTTAGCCTGAAGGTTGTTTTAGAATTTTTTGAGTTTCGATTAAGGTGTTTGCGTTGCAGAGCATGTTGTATCTTTAATGCATCTTCAATTACCAAGAACATCATAAATAAAATATAGCCTAGGTAAAATATATAAACAATAGCCCTACTTTCATGCAAAAGTTTAGATGACTAAAATGTTAGTATAATCACAAGTTATACAGGAAAGATTTTCCAAAACACAAACAGATTTTGTATCTCAGCACTAGGACAGATATTTGTGCCAGGTAAACTGAAAAGACTTACAGTATAACCCAGAGGCTTTGGGCAACCCTCAAAAAACATTAGAGTCTTTGTCAATTTCTTCCCACCTTGACCAGCACTTCCATGCTCCTCAAGAAATTTCTCCACATGGAACACATCGCAGTACCCCAGCTTCGGCGATGTTAGATGATCAATGGATGGAACTATCTGAGCACCAGTGCAGCGGGCTATACGCTCTAAGAGTGGCCTCTTAATATTGAGAACAAGTGATATGTCGTTGGAAAGAAGGTACTCTTGAGCATACCGTGACACAGATTTTTCCACCAAGAGAACATTAGGATGATGTGCATCGATTTTAGCAACTGCCATCTTCAAATGGTCCATTTCCTGAAAATTATGGTAAGCTCGTAAAAGCAAATATTAGCGTTAACTGCTTCATGTTCTAGCAGGTGGGACCAAAGGAATATTTCCTGGCTTTGACCCTTATTAGGAACCTAGGGTTAATAAACAAACCAACATTGAAGGAAAGAGACAAAAATACAAACCTGCTGCAACAATGTATCAAAACTTGACAAGTGGTTAGAAATACGCTGATATTCCAGAGCTCCTCCAAGGATTAGAAAACGAGGTTTATCTTTTTTTGATGACATTCGACGATGGGCCACATTTTTCTTACAGACAACTCCTCTAACCACAGCACTAAAACAGTTGTTTAAAAAAATCAGAAACTCATCTGCATAACTAAATGGTAGATAGAAAGAAGAATATAAGAGCCACAGAACCTACAAAAGCCTTCTTTTGGCAACACTTGCATTAATAATTAACTGTACTTTCTTTTCTATTAAGGCCAATATATATAACTACCACGCGAAAGAAATACACAATCACTCTAAGATTATTATCTATCAGTTGCCTCAGATAAACATTAAGAATTATTGCAAAAGCGTTCTGAATACTAGGCTACAGATGAGAGAAATTCACAAATGATGTCTGATCAGATATGTGAGGGATATGATTGCCAAAGAACTTTAGACTTGTGTGCCACAATAAAGTCAAAGAACTAGGATCAGTGCTCATCACAGGAGGAAAAACATATGAACCATTTAATATTTTGGAAAATAATCAAACTTTAACACATATTATATAGATACTGGAAGTATATTCAAACAATATAATAAATATCTTCAAGACCTAATGAGTCAGCTCATGCCATGAAACATAGTTAACTCTCTGAATTCAATAATTGAATCTATTACTAACAAAAAACTTTCTAAAGGTGCTCATACAGGTGAAGTTGCATCGTTTTCACAGAACAATTAGCAAATTTTCAAATTGAGTTCAGTGATATTACCTTTCACAGCGACGCCCAGAAGCTATGCATTTAACTTTCACATATCCTCCTGGATCCATTCCTCCTCCCTTACTTGTATCTGGCTTCAGAAGTGTTGCGGCTTCCCATGACAAAGATGTGATTATATCCAACCAACTCTCTCCACCATCCTCGTCACCCACATGGATGTTTTCAACCTGCAAAAGCTGAGATACCAAAGCCCTAAAATGCCCTTCCACCACATTTTTCATGGCTTGTCTATGCTCCTCACCAGACTTAACCCTACTACGATACTCCCCACTTCCAAAGCTATTTGAAGGGCGTAAATATCCCCACTCCCCTGTAGCACCCTCATCATCGTCCTCATCATCAAATAGAGCAGCTTCTCTCTCATCCTCTTCATCTTCAGGTTCTGGAAGGAGCCACAGTAGCCCATTGTTCTCAAAATCAACAGGCTCAGCATCTGTACCATCCACATAATAAGCAAGAGCTTCATCCTGATCAGTGTTTTCTTGCTCATTTACTTCTTCAAATTTCTTGATTCCGTCCACACTTTGTGTATCGAAATTCTCAGCTAATGGTGAACCACTCAAATGTTTTGAGTCAATGTCGTCGCCATCAGGATACACTTTATCTGATTCATAAACACAGCCAATTTTGTCGATATTGATAGCACTAGAAAACTCCTCAGCAAGAGCATAACGCCTACATTCTGAATTTGAACGATATGCACCATAACCACCATCTTCGTCATCACTCCTGAAACCAGCAGTTAAGAAAGTAATAATTATTGAGCAATAGCTCAAAATCATCATAAAATAAAAGCACAAGAACTCAAGATTATGTATTCCAGTCAAGGCAGGCTGTGTTATTCGAACATGAATTGAAAAGGTAACACAAAAGCATGGAGCAAATAAGCAATGGTTCGTGTAGGCACAATCTAAATCGTGAAGAATGCATTGCTCAAACCCTCACCCCTCTCAACAAGCATTGGGTAAAAACATATGCAAAGGCATGTCAAATTAAAGGGTGAGATAGGTAAAAAAACACTTTATGCCGACTCAAAAATATGTTAGCAGGGGGGACGGTACCTGTAACTACAAAGACCAAAATGGTTGGAAGAATCCACCATGGCTGAACTTGGATTTGTGCTCATCCCAGATGTCTCATTGTTTTGTCCAGTAGGTGCATTCATCTGGGCAGATTCACAAGGACTACGACCAGAACTATAGTTCACACGGTGGTATGGCCCAGTTGAAAACAGAGTAGAACCAACAGTGCTGCTACCACTATTACAGGTGCAGCTGGACTTGGTACTGACCAAGCTTGTTGCAGATGGTGATGGACTGAGACCAGGACTAGGCGCCTTGGTCTCGCTATCAACAGCTGCTATGCCCTGCTCCCATTGCTTGAAGCAATAATTGCATACTCTAATCCTTTCCCAATCTTCCCGACCAGTCCTCGGCTCAACAGATGGGGCAGGAACTGAGTTTTCTGTACACTTGGCACAAAAAACTCGGCCACAAATTCGACAATGATGCCTACGATTAAATACTGTAAATTGGGAATCACACTCGTAGCATACCCTACAACTATGATCAGGCATCCAAAAATCCTTTGACACATTCGGTGGCTCAGTCCTCCAAGGTATCCACGACTTAACTATATCAACCAGGTCAGATAGTTTGTTGTCAGGGGAGCCCATCGACAACTATTCCATCTAATCCCAGTCATCATACTTCATTCATTCTCCACACTCCCAACCACAACCACAGGAGTTGACTACCCCCAATACCTGGCCATATTAAAACCTCAAACAAATTAGAAAGATTAAACAAGTTCTAACCGTAACCACAACTCTGAAACTTATAAATCTAAACAAAAATGGGGGAACCACTTGATCAACTAACTTGCAATTACATCAAAAGCGTTACACTAATTATACGTTTTCAAAAGAAAATCAAACTACCTGAAATACTAGCACTTCAAAGTTCAAATTCCAACATCCGAAGCCCTAATACAATCTCTTGCTCCTTTTTTCCCCCTTCGTCAGTTATACTGACAACTTCTCTTCACTGCTCGATCCAATAAACAAAGAAATCCAACAATCAATGAACTGGCACTTATAAACCCTAAAATACAAATTAATCAGCTACCTCTCAGTAAGACCGATTTAAAAAAGTGAAAAAAAAGAACCATATAATCGGATTAAAACTCCAATTGGATCTTCTAGCACCGACAAATCCCATCAATAAAACTAAATTGCTCGTGTAATTATTCAAAGATCAATTAACACGTCAAGTACTTGTATAAAAAGGGAACTTACATTGGAACTGCAGAAAGAGAAGAATCGAAATCAAAAATGGTTCGCCGCCAGACTTTAATTTCGCTGCAAAATATGACGGCGCTGATGAAATTAAACTCAAATATACACGATTTAATTTTCCAAAAATAAACAAAATAATATGAATTTTATACAAAAAGATTCATAATATTTGAATATACCTTCTTATTTTCTTCTTCGATTAACGTTTTTTTTTTCTTTTCTCTGAAAGTCTGCTTTTTGTTGTGTCCATTTCCCCGTTTATTTGATTTTTTTAAGTATTTTTAGATTTTAACTTTTTTCTAGATTAATTTTCATAAATACAAACTGTCCTTTTCTTTTTAGTTGAATGGTATTACATTTTATTATATATTTTTTTTCTTACAAGATGTTTTAGATTTTTGTTCTTTTTCTTATTATAATTCGTGTAATAAATTTTCGTCAAATTATTATAAATTAATTTAAATAATATTACCACGAAATCTGGAAAAATGTAGAAAATGTTTTCAAATAATATTATATTAAATTTTATACCATTGTTTTATTATTAAAAATTATTTAATTTTAATAAAAACCTTTAAACTTTTTAAAAAGAACAATTAAGTCCCGTTTTTTTTCACTTTGTTGAGTCAAAATATATTAAATAGGCCCTTCGGCTATTAACTTTAACAGTGGACTGTTAAAGCCACTCTGTGTCACAGTCACGACATAATATGTGACAAAAAATTATAAAAAATAAAAATTATTAAATTATTAAATTTTAATAAAAAAATATTTAAAAATTATAAAATTTATAAAATATAAAATGGTATTTTTTTATAAAAATCATAAAAAAATAAAATGTATCAAAAATGTCATTTAGCTATTAACTTTAATCGTTGACCGTTAAAGTTAACAACCTCAATTTTTTTTTAGTTAAATTCATCACATATCACAACACAGAGTGACACGTGGCGAAAATGATAAAAATAAAAATAAATAAAAATTTTAGAAAATTTATAAAATGTTTTTTAGTACAATATTTTTTTACATTTTTTATAATTTTCTTACGACTTTACAAAATGTTATATTTTTTTATATTTCTATATATTTTGTTTGATTTAAATTTTATAGTTTTTTATAATTTTTAACGATTTTTATAAAATAATTAGTTTTTAATAAATTTTAAGTAGTTTTTTATTAAATTTTAATAATTTTTGTAACTTTTATTTATTTTTTATCAATTTTTTGCCACATGTAACGCTGTGGTTATGACACGTGGTGGCTTTAATTGAAAAAAATTAGGAGCGATTAACTTTAACTGACAATTTTGTTAAAGTTAAAGGTCAAATAGCTTTTTTTTATTCATTTTAGTAGTTCAAGTACCAAATTAAGTAAAAAAAAATGGCAAGGGCTTAATAGCTTTTTTTTAAAATGTTTAAAAAAAATTTTAATGCATTTTAAATGTTCAAATACCCAATTAAATGAAAAAAAAACCTTAATTACTCTTTTTAAAAAATTTAAAAACTTTTTACCCTTTAAACTTTTAATTTAATAATAAAAGTGGCCTATTATTTTTTAGCAGAGGGTGGTCTTTTTTTTTATATAACATGAATATAATTATGCTCTATGTGCTAATTTAATTTTAATTGTAATTATTTTAAAATGTATTATTGATTTTATATTTGTAATTATAATTGTGTATTTATTTAAATATTTAATTTAATGTAAATCCTTTCGCTAAATTAGTTTTTAAAAATATCTTCCAGTGTTTATCCTGAATATATTTTAGCTTTAATTTAATTATGTGTTATGCATAATGTGAAATTTAAATTTCAATGATTACAATTTTTTATCAATTTAATTATTATTTTTTAAAATAAATTTAATTTTTGACTTTTTAAAACAAAAATCGAATTTTTCTTTTTTTGAGATATTTAAAATTTTAAACACGACACATACGTAGACTTCATTTTAAAAATTTTGAATTTTTATAAATTTTTATAATTTTTTTTACTTTTATTTTTTGAATATTTTTATATTTTTAAATTATTTATTAATATAGCATAAAAGTCAAATAGTATCATGTCAGTATAAAATATAGGTGGACTGCCATGAGTTATCATACCATTATCGTTTAATCAACATTTCCATTAAAAATGTGATTTGATTATTTTTAAAAGATTGACAGTTAAATTTAACTAAAAAAATAGAATAAGAGTCAAATTAAAAAATATATAAACATTAAAGACTAAATTTAACATATACTTGTATTTTATACTGGTTTAATTCTATTAATAATTATTTGCTTTTATTATTTTTGTACCTAAATTGCTATCCACACTTCTTTAATTCATTTTAAAATCTTTCACTATATCAAGTGATGTGTTTAGATATAAACATATCATGATGTTTTGTGTTGGTTTAATTATCATTATAATTATTTAAATATATATTATTCGAGATTGTACATATAAATACAATTGCACAATATAAATAATTTAATTTAATTTAATTTAAAATATTTCACTAAATTAACTTCAAAATAAATCTTTCGCTAGGTATATTTGTGTGATGAAAAATAAAATTAAATAAATTTTGCATTAAAATATTCTATTTTAATTTTTTATTAAAATATAAATGAGTTCATTCAGTAAAAAATAAAATATATAGATAGATTTTATACTTTTATGAAATTTAATTTTAAGTTAAAAATAATATATTTGAAGAATTCAACATTTAAAAAAATTACAAATTAATTGTAAAATATAAAATTATTATTTTTGTTGTGGTGAGAGATGTCTGACGAAGGACGATAAGTAGGAGCTCACGATGAGACTTATATTCGTGATGATTGTATTTTTTTTAGGATAAAAATTTTCAATATATTTTAAATTTTTTCTTTGATTCGTATTTCATTGAGCTTAATTTCTAATGAACTGGAATTGTGTTAAAAAATTATGTATTCCAAAAAAAAATATATTTTTCACTCTTACTTTAACTATGAATTTTTTTTTTTTAAACTTGTTAAATTCTAATGGTTGTATTGAGGTTTCGAGATAAACACATAATTTACTGAATCATAAATATAGTAAAATTATTCAGGCAAAATTTTAATTTTGTTATTATTATGTTTTTTATAATTAAATTTAATTATTATTATGATTTTTTTTATGTTTTAATAATTAAATATTAATTTATTTTTATGAAAAAAAATTTTGGGCTAAGACCAATCAATTCGAGCCCAATATAATCTTATTTTTGACAAGTTAAATAAACATATCAAAAGATACTTAGTAAGGGTCGATTTATGGTGGGCATCTAAAATAACTCACTTCAAATTTATTCTAGATTTGCTTGCCGCATTAGTTAGGTAAAAAACACAGAATTTTCATTTTCCATGCAAAAAAAAAACTTGTAATGAACCGAAAGTTACGGTATCGGAAATTGAGTCTTGAGTACTGTTTCTGTGAAATTTATTCATGAATATTTATTAGAAATATTTATAAATTATAGTTGAATGGTTATTTAGTGTTTAATTAAGTGAAGTAGCTTGAATTTAGTTTAAAGGGCTAAATTGCATAATGAATAAAAGTTTAATTATAGATTAAAGAAATAAAAGGGACTAATCTAGTAATTAGACCCTAAGTGCCATGTGTGTGTTAATATTGAATAACGTGTGTAATAGTTGGTATATATGTGTAATAGCTATAAGATATTTTATGTTATAGCTATTACACATGTTAGTTTTATATTTATTATAGGTTAATAATAGTATAATAAGTAAAATTGATAAAATAGAAAAAGAAGATAGAAAGACTAACAGAGAGCAAACGTGAAAGAAAGAAGAAAGAAAGAAAGAAAGAAAAAAGGGAAATTTGAGGATTAAGGCCCTAAAGTTTGATTGGTAAGTTGTTTTAGTTCATTTTCTTATGATTTTTATGTTTATGGATGCCTAATTCAAAGTTCTACATGTATGAGGTTAAAATGGAGAAAAATAGAGAATTTTTAGATATTGATTTAGTTGAATAAATTGAGGTTTTATGGGTTAAATTGATAGAAATTGAAGTTAGAAGTGATTAGTTAAAGGAATTTCTAAGTTAGGTTTAAATAGGGACTAAGTTGAATAGAGCTCAAAATTTATGTTTTATAATGAATTTTATGAGTTAGAAATTGTTAATGAGTTGATTAAAAGAGAATATGAAGCTTAAGTTAAAGAAAAAAAGATTAGTAATGGAAAAAGGACGAAATTGGAATTTTTGTAAAAGTTTGGTAGAAAGTGAAAATGTGTTTTATGAATTAATATATTGATGATTTTTAATTGTATGATTGTTATTAGCAAACGTAGCACCGGATACGTCATCAAAGAAAGGAAAAGAGAAGTGAACGAAGATATCGATTAAATTCGATAAATAGTGGTTTGTATTTCTATAAACCGAGCTTAATCGTTATTATTATATTTGATATTTATATTGTTTGAAAATGTGAATGAGGTAAGTAATTTTACCATATTGAAATGAATGTGATTTTGAATACCCTATTAACAGTGTCGGGCTAGTCGGATATAGTTGACATGTCATAGGAATTGGAAGTATTGGGATATTTCGACATTGAGTCGATGAGACACTATGTGTCGACTACTGTTAAAGTTTCGGATTTGTTCCGATGAAGTACTTTGTGTACTATAATGTTAAAGTTTCGGATTTATTCCGATGAAGCACTATGTACTTATCCCGGAGTGTAGGTTGGATCCGTGTATCCGTCAGTGTCCGAGTTATGTTAATAAGGGTAAATAGAGTAAAGATTATTAAAGTACTGATTGATATTGAATAATAGCAATAATGTGTTTGAATTGTCATGTTTTAAAGTTGATTAAGCTATTGTTTATAGAAATACCACTGAGAGTATTCTCAACGTATGGTTTGTTTCCGTGCGCAGGCTAGGTACGAAAGTATAAGGACTAAGCATACAAGCCGATCCCCAAACTCAAATTGGTGAAGTTTCTATCTTTTTGGAAAATGGCATTGTACCTAGGATGTCTTTTGGTCATTTTGAAAGTATCTAAGTTGTTAAGTGATATTTTAGTATGTTTTGTAAATGTTACCAAAACCTTAAGTATGGTATGTTTTGATATGTTAGTGAAGAGTAATAAGAGGAAGTGTTGGTAAATATTGTAGAGAGAATAAATGAAGATGTTATAAACTTAGTTAGCAACATTTTATACTAAAATAGATTTGGACAGTAGCGGTAGTCCAACTTTGAAAATATACCAAAAATAGTATAAAATGAATTAGATAATGAATAAAATTTTTAATTGAAGCTTAATGAATCTATTTTTATATGGAAGAAATAAAATAGGTAAAAGAGTTGTATTTTATGAGATATTTACGTTTTGGTGAAACAGGGTTAGAACAATTTCTGGATTCCCTGTTCTGACTTTTGAAATTCACCATAAATTGTGTATTAAGAATTAGGACTCAAACTTTATTTGTATGGATTCCTTATTGAGTCTATTTTTAATTGAAACAAATGGAATAGTTATTGGATTTCTATACAGGAACAAATTTGATTCGTAGTGCACAAGGGTCAAAGTAGCTGAACCCTGAAATAGGGGAGACTTTTTCTAATAAACTGTACTAATTGGCCTGACCAAAAATTCTAGAAAAAATTAGTAAGTATATATATGAGTCTAGTTTCAAGGAAAATTTACGGAATTAGATTTCAAGTTTATAACTCAAGATATGATTTTTTTAGCGACCGTGACGCAGATGGATAGTTTACTACGAAAACTGTTTAAGTGCTAAGATAAGTTTTGTAATGTCTCTTGCTCGACTCCGGCGATGGTCTCGGGTAGGGGGATGTTACAAGCTTGATTGGTATCAGAGCTAATTAGGTTTAGTCGGTTCTAGGACTAAATCGAATGTCAATGTGAATCTAGAGGTACATGCCATTACTGAGTCCAATTTGAGTTGGGATTGGATGCTGATATGTTTATTGAATATTTTTGTCTTATAGCATTAAGAATGTCTGATAAAAGCATTGAGGATACTGATCAAGAGATGTATAGTGAGGATGATGAACTGTATAATGTGAATGAATCGGAGTCTGCAACTCCAAGTGTGAATCTAGTAGGAAATCAACCAAATGTTGGAAGTGATAATACTGAAGTCTTTAGAATAATCGTCGATGCCCTTCAAAAAGCGGTAAGAACTATGCCTGCTACGTCCTCTATCCCTATTACCCGAAAAGCTCCAATTAAAGAATTGAGAAAATATGGAGCTACAGAATTTTTGGGTGCGAAGGGAATTGATTCGACTATTGCTGAAAATTGGTTAAAGACTACAAAGAGAGTTCTGAAGCAACTTGAATGTACACCACAAGAAAGCTTAGTGTGTGTTGTCTCATTACTGCAAGATAAAGCTTTCGTATGGTGGGAATCAGTGATTCGGAATGTACTTGAGGAACAGATAAGTTGGGACTTCTTTCAAAAAGAGTTTCAAAAGAAGTATTTGGGAAAAATGTACATAGAGGACAAAAGACAAGAGTTCTTAACACTGAAACAAGGTGAGATGCTCATAGTGGATTATGAACAAGAATTTTTGAGATTGAGCAGATATGCCACTGAGTTTGTACCGACTGAAGCCGACCGATGTAAAAGATTTTTAAGAGGATTACGTGATGAATTTAGACTACAGTTGATGCCTCTTAGAATCACTGAGTTTGCGGATTTAATGGAAAGAGTTAAGATGATTGAACAAATTCTCGGAAGGGATAAAAAGTCTGAAGTTACTCGTTCGACTAAAAAACGTCCCGGAATGGTTAGTTCAAGTCCGCAGCCTAAGCGGTCAAAGGAATCACGAGGTAATTGGAGATTTAGTTCTTGATCAGAAAGGAGTGATCGAGGTCGGCAAAGACAGACTACTGTGTCTACTGGCAGTATCCGAAGTCCAGTTCAGAATACTGAAATTCCAATATGTGAGCATTGTGGAAACCGACACAAAGAGGAATGTAGAAAGTTGACTGGAGGTTGTTTCTGTTGTGGAGCTACCGATCACTTTATTAAAGATTGCCCAAAGATATCTGGAACAACACCGACAATAGTGCAAAGATCTGAATTTGCTTCCAGAGGCCGGGGATCAGGCCGAAATAGTTCGTTTGCTAGAGGTGGTACTAGAAGAACTAGTGAGAGTGCTACACAACAATCTAAAGCTAGAGCTCCAGCTCGAGCGTATGTTGTGAGGACTCGAGAAGAGAAAGATGCTCACGATGTGGTGACAGGTATATTCTTATTGAATTCAGCACCCGTTTATGCTTTAATAGACCCTGGGTCATCACATTCATATGTTAATACGAAAGTAGATGAGACAAAAAAATTAGAGTCTAAATTGTCTAAAGTTATGATAGAAGTGTCTAGTCCACTGGGACAAACTACTTTAGTGAACCATATATGTCAAAGATGTTCGTTAATGATTCAAGATAGAATATTCCCTGTTGATCTATTGATTATGCCATTTGGCGACTTTGATGTTATTTTGGGAATGGACTGGTTATCAGAACATGGAGTGATTTTAGACTGTTATAAGAAGAAGTTTATTGTTCAGAATGAAAGTGAAGATAGAATTGAAGTAAATGGTATTCGGACTAGTGGATCAACTCGTATTGTTTCAGCCATTAAAGCTAGCAAGCTTCTTCATCGAGGTTGTAATGCTTTCTTAGCATATGTGATTAATTCAGATTCAGTTGAAAGTCAGTGTAGTAAAATTCGGACTGTATGTGTTCTAATGTATTCCCTGAGGAATTACCTGGATTACCCCCTGATCGAGAGGTAGAATTTGTAATTGAAGTCTACGCAGGTACAGATCCGGTATCGATACCTCCGTACCGTATGGCACCTAGTACATCACCATGGGGAGCTCTAATGTTATTTGTTAAGAAGAAAGATGGGTCGATGCGGTTGTGCATTGATTATCGACAACTCAACAAAGTGACTGTTAAGAACAAGTATCCACTTCCCCGAATAGATGATTTGTTTGATCAACTGAAAGGAGCTTCCATATTTTCAAAGATTGATCTGAGATCAGGATACTATCAGTTAAAAGTAAAAGAGTGCGACATATTGAAGACAACATTTCGTACGAGGTATGGGCATTATGAATTTTTAGTGATGCCATTTGGACTGACAAATGCCCCTGCTGCTTTTATGGATCTTATGAATCGGATTTTTCAACCATACTTGGACCAGTTCGTAGTAGTTTTTATCGACGATATTTGGTGTATTCCAAGTCAGAAAAAGATCAGGAGCAACATCTCTAGATTGTTTTGCAAATACTACGAGAAAAGCAATTATACGGAAAATTGAGCAAATGTGAATTCTGGTTATCAGAAGTTGTGTTTCTTGGTCATGTCGTATCAGCAGATGGAATTAGAGTGGATCCAAATAAGATTGAAGCAGTTATTCAGTGGAAAGTTCCTAAGAATGTATCAGAGGTACGAAGTTTTCTCGGATTGGCTGGTTACTATCGAAGATTCGTCAACGGATTTTTAAAGATAGCCTTACCGATGACCAAGCTACTACAGAAGAATATTCCATTTGTTTGGAACGAGCAATGTCAGAAAAGTTTTGAAGCATTAAAACGAATGTTAACAGAGGCACCGGTGTTGACTTTACCAGAATCAAAATGAGATTTTATAGTGTACAGTGATACTTCATTGAGTGGACTGGGATGTGTACTGATGCAGAACGGAAAAGTCATTACTTATGCTTTACGGCAACTGAAACCGTATGAACGCAACTATCCAACTCATGATTTAGAATTAGCAGCTGTAATTTTTGCCTTGAAGATTTGGAGGCACTATTTTTATGGTGAAAAGTGCTAAGTTTATACGGATCATAAAAGTTTGAAGTATCTGCTTTCGCAAAAAGAATTGAATCTGAGACAAAGGCATTGGATAGAGCTTCTAAAAGACTATGATTGTGTCATAGACTATCATCTAGGGAAGGCTAATGTAGTAGCCGACGCACTAAGTAGAAAAGCTGTGATTGAATTACGAGCAATGTTTGCACAACTTAGTATCACTGAAGATGGAAGCCTTTTAACTGAATTAAGAATAAAGCCAGTAATGTTTGATCGAATCAGATCAGCACAGTTAGAAGATGATAAGTTGTTAAAAAAGAGAGAGATGATTCGGAATGGTACAACAGAAAATTTTAGCATTGATGGAAATGGCTGTCTAAGATTTCAGAATCGACTTTGCATTCTGAATAATTCTGAGTTGAAAGAGTTAATTCTTCGAGAAGCTCATAATATTCCATTTGCATTTCATCCTGGAGATATGAAAAGTATCGTGATTTGCATGAATTGTATTGGTGGTCGAGAATGAAAAAGGATATAACTGAATATGTGGCAAAGTGTTTGACTTGTCAACGAGTGAAGGCAGAACATCAAATTCCATCGGGATTACTTCAACCCATCAATATTCCTGAATGGAAATGAGACCAAATAACGATGGACTTTGTGACGGGATTATCGATGTCTACAAGTAAAAAGAATACTATTTGGGTAATAGTTGATCGACTTACGAAGTCAGCTCATTTCTTAGCTGTGAGAACCGATTGGTTGTTAAAGAAACTTGCTGAGGTTTATGTTCGGGAAATCATTAGATTACATGGTATTCCAAAATCAATAATTTCTGACAGAGATCCAAGGTTTACGTCAAGGTTTTAGAAGCAATTACATGAATCTTTCGGTACTCGACTTCACTTTAGTACAGTTTTTCATCCACAGACTGATGGTCAATCTGAACGGGTAATACAAATTTTAGAAGATATGCTTCGAGCCTGTATGATTGATTTTGAGTCTAACTGGGAATATTATTTGTCATTAGCCGAATTTGTGTATAATAACAGTTTCCAGTCAAGTATACAAATGGCACCGTATGAGGCTTTGTATGGACGAAGATGCCGATCACCCGTATGTTGGACAGGACTGAATGAGAAGAAGATGATTGGACCTGAATTGGTTCAAGAAACGGAAAGTACAGTTAAGAAAATTCGGGAAAGATTGAAAACTGCTTTTCATAGACAGAAATCGTATGCAGATTTGAAACTACGGGATATTGAATACTCAGTCGGGGATAAAGTATTTTTAAAGGTTTCACCTTGGAAGAAAATTCTAAGATTTGGTCAAAAAGGAAAATTAAGTCCTCGTTTTATTGGGCCTTACGAAGTTATTGAGAGAATTGGACGAGTAGCGTATCGATTGGCCTTACCTCCTGAACTACAGAAAATACACGATGTCTTCCATGTTTCTATGTTAAGAACATATCGATCGGATCCTTCACTTGTTATTACGACCGAGAATGTAGAGATTCGACCTGACTTATCGTATGAAGAAGAACCAGTTGAGATTCTAGCACGAGAGGTAAAAGAATTACGTAATAAACGTATTCCTTTAGTAAAAGTGCTATGGCGAAGTCACAGTGTTGAAGAAGCTACGTGGGAACCGGAAGAAACGATGAGATCTCAATACCCCCATCTCTTTTCAGGTAAATTTTGAGGACGAAATTTATTAAGGGGGAGAGAATTGTAATGAACCGAAAGTTACGGTATCGAAAATTGAGTCTTGAGTACTATTTCTATGAAATTTATTCATGAATATTTATTAGAAATATTTATGAATTATAGTTGAATGGTTATTTAGTGTTTAATTAAGTGAAGTAGCTTGAATTTAGTTTAAAGGGCTAAATTGCATAAGGAATAAAAGTTTAATTATAGATTAAAGAAATAAAAGGGACTAATCTAGTAATTAGACCCTAAGTGCCATGTGTGTGTTAATATTGAATAACGTGTGTAATAGTTGGTATATATGTGTAATAGCTATAAGATATTTTATGTTATAGCTATTACACATGTTAGTTTTATATTTATTATAGGTTAATAATAGTATAATAAGTAAAATTGATAAAATAGAAAAAGAAGATAGAAAGACTAACAGAGAGCAAACGTGAAAGAAAGAAGAAAGAAATAAAGAAATAAAAAAGGGAAATTTGAGGATTAAGGCCCTAAAGTTTGATTGGTAAGTTGTTTTAGCTCATTTTCTTATGATTTTTATGTTTATGGATGCCTAATTCAAAGTTCTACATGTATGAGGTTAAAATGGAGAAAAATAGAGAATTTTTAGATATTGATTTAGTTGAATAAATTGAGGTTTTATGGGTTAAATTGATAAAAATTGAAGTTAGAAGTGACTAGTTAAAGGAATTTCTAAGTTAGGTTTAAATAGGGACTAAGTTGAATAGAGCTCAAAATTTATGTTTTATAATGAATTTTATGAGTTAGAAATTGTTAATGAGTTGATTAAAAGAGAATATGAAGCTTAAGTTAAAGAAAAAAGATTAGTAATGGAAAAAGGATGAAATTGGAATTTTGTAAAAGTTTGGTAGAAAGTGAAAATGTGTTTTATGAATTAATATATTGATGATTTTTAATTGTATGATTGTTAGTAGCAAACGTAGCACCGGATACGTTATCAAAGAAGGGAAAAGACAAAGTGAACGAACATATCGATTAAATTCGATAACTAGTGGTTTGTATTTCTATAAACCGAGCTTAATCGTTATTGCTATATTTGATATTTATATTGTATGAAAATGTGAATGAGGTAAGTATTTTTACCATATTGAAATGAATGTGATTTTGAATACCCTATTAATAGTGTCGGGCTAGTCGAATATAGTTGACATGTCATAGGAATTGGAAGTATTGGGATATTCCGACATTGAGTCGATGAGACACTATGTGTCGACTACTGTTAAAGTTTCGGATTTGTTCCGATGAAGTACTTTGTGTACTATAATGTTAAAGTTCCGGATTTATTCCGATGAAGCACTATGTGCTTATCCCGGAGTGTGGGTTGGATCCGTGTATCCGTCAGTGTCCGAGTTATGTTAATAAGGGTAAATAAAGTAAAGATTATTAAAGTACTAATTGATATTGAATAATAGCAATAATGTGTTTGAATTACCATGTTTTAAAGTTGATTAAGCTATTGTTTATAGAAATACCACTGAGAGTATTCTCAGCGTACGGTTTGTTTCCGTGTGCAGGCTAGGTACGAAAGTATAAGGACTCAGCATACAAGCCGATCCCCAAACTCAAATGGTGAAGTTTCTATCTTTTTGGAAAATGGCATTGTACCTAGGATGTCTTTTGGTCATTTTGAAAGTATCTAAGTTGTTAAGTGATATTTTGGTATGTTTTGTAAATGTTATCAAAACCTTAAGTATGGTATGTTTTGATATGTTAGTGAATAGTAATAAGAGGAAGTGTTGGTAAATATTGTAGAGAGAAGAAATGAAGATGTTATAAACTTAGTTATCAACATTTTATACTAAAACAGAATTGGACAGTAGCGGTAGTCCAACTTTGAAAATATACCAAAAATAGTATAAAGTGAATTAGATAATGAATAAAATTTGTAATTGAAGCTTAATGAATCTATTTTTATATGGAAGAAATAAAATAGGTAAAAGAGTTGTATTTTATGAGATATTTACGTTTTGGTGAAACAGGGTTAGAACAATTTCTGGATTTCTTGTTCTGAATTTAGAAATTCACCATAAATTGTGTATTAAGAATTAGGGCTCAAACTTTATTTGTATGGATTTCTTATTGACTCTATTTTTAATTGAAACAAATGGCATAGTCATTGGATTTCTGTACAGGAAGAAATTTGATTCGTAGTGCATAAGGGTCAGAGTAGCCGAACCCTAAAACAGGGGAGACTTTTTCTAATAAACTGTACTAATTGGCCTGACCAAAAATTCTAGAAAAAAATTAGTAAGTAGATATATGAGTCTAGTTTCAGGGAAAATTTACGGAATTAGATTTTGAGTTTCGTAACTCGAGATATGATTTTTTTAGCGACCGTGACGCAGATGGATAGTTTACTACGAAAACTGTTTAAGTGCTAAGATAAGTTTTGTAATGTCTCCTGCTCGACTCCGGTGACGGTCTCGGGTAGGGGGACGTTACAAAACTACTATAAACCTAGAAGATGTACCTTTAATAATTAACCTTACAATCAATGGACTTGATAACTAAAAAGTGTTTGACTGACCTATTCAAGTTATGTTATTCCACATTTTGTGCTATATTATTGTTGATGCAATTGGCAAGTAGCTAGATTGATATATCAAAGCTCATATGTTACACTTGATAGGAAGAATACCATTTTCAGATAAATTTGGAAAAATTAATTTTGTTGATACATTCAACTAGGAGTAACGATTCCAACATTCATTTACATGATACTTTGCAAGATATCTCGATGTAATATTAATAAAATAAACATTTATTGTCAGCTTTTGCAAGCATATGCTTGGATACAAATGTCACAATAAGGGTTCATCCCTTCCAAATCATACAAGTTTTCATTTATTCATCATGTCTCTTGCATTTAATATTTGAATATATTTAGAAGTCACTTAAATCATACTAGTTATATAATAAATCTTACTTTGATGTGACCAAAAATCAATCAACAAACTAGTGAAGGTAATATGTTGCTGACATGGTCGTGTTTAATTAATATAATTATTAATTTAAATAAATATAATTGTATTTACTTTTAAATATTTGTAATTTGTGTGGAAGCCTTATTTATATAATGACACTATTGTCGTTTTATCGATGAAAACGTACCAATATGATTATGTTAGAGGGCGTAGGTGCCAATTATAAGCTTCCACATAGTTTAATGGCAACACTTTAATCGGGTGAACAAAAATTTAAACTGATGCAAGCTAGTTCGATTGATTTGGAGAACATCGATAAACTTTGCAATGGTAATTTAAGAGGTCACAAAAATAAGTGTTCTGCATGAAGGTTATATTGATATTTGGGAGCACTATGCTTAGTAAGGCATTGGAGGGAACGAGATCCTACATAATGATTTTTGAGCATCGAATATATAGTGGTTTAGGCAAATGGGTCAAGTGTGTTTACATTCTAAAAGGGATATCCTCATATTAAGCTTGAGCCGTCGAACTTGTGGAGCTTCTACACTGCAGCCGCCTATCCAGCATGTGCTGGAGCCACTATCCAAGCTATCATCTTGATTAGATTTATCTTGCATGCCTTTGCAGTGTACTATCCGAGCATGTCCTCATATCATTTTGCTGAAGGAGTAAGTCAATTGAATGTCGCTCATTCACCACTTAGGACATTGATGATGAATATTGCAAGTATCGAGCCCAATTTTACCCAGCTCGTTCCTCTGACAAGCCTGCACACACCTTAACCCCTTTATCTATTGCAACATTTTTACCGATAGGCCACCTAAGTCTGTATTTGATTTTCTTTTCCACTGACAACAAAAGGGAATGCAGCCGAAAGTAAGGATAGAGCTTTGATCTAGGCTCTATTGCGAAATAACATTCTCGTTATAAAATTATTGAGAAATGATTAAAATACCTTTATATGGCAAATTTATCATATTACTTCTTATTTCAATTTCTTATAATTCAAAATTAAGTCATTGTATGGTGAAAGTTATACTTTTACTCTCCTCTAAATTAAAATGAGAAATTTACAAATTAATCTTTATACTTTCAAATCTTTCTCGATTTGGTCTAAGAGTAATTTTCATCACATCAATACATATTCCAATTTATTCTCATATCAATTAATTACTTAGTCAAATTGCGTTTTAGACCTCCAACATTTCAAAATTTACAATTTGATATTTTTTCTACATTCTCGCATCCACAATTCTACTCATTAATTTTCATCTACAATATCCATTTACTTCCATAAAAATCTCTTTCTAACTCATTTTGTAAATTTTGTTGGAATTTCATAGTACGTGGCATTATGCGTAATTCTTTAGATGTACATTTTAAAGCGATGAAGTGTGTGTATATTGCACTATCTTAAGTAGACCATTGACCATGGTATTCACTTAAAGCGAACTTCAAGGTTATTTATCATGGGAATTGCTTATGCAAACTGGGGTTTAGATTTGGATGGTCGAAGATCAATAATCGACTATTGTATTTTCTTGGGTGGTAATCCTATTTCAAAAATAAAAAGTGGTTTTTCAATCCACTCCTGAAGTCGAGTATCAAAGTGTTGCATATGCAGTCGTTAATATTTTCTAGATTGAGTCACGTTTAATGAACTCCATATAGTAAGAGATGATATATCGATTTTGTGGTGCGATAACTCGAATGATGTAACTATTTATTTATTTTATCGACTCATTTATGCAATTTAATAAGAAGAAACTTCACATTTATTATTAAAACTTAAAAATAGTTTCGTTTACCTATGAGGTATTGGTTCAATAGCAAAGTTGAGACTTGGAAATTATTTTGGTTAGGTAGTTAATTTGAATTGAATTAGTTGTTTAATTTTTTGTTCAATTTAGTGTTCTTAGTGATTGATTTTATTGTAATTATTGCAAATTTAGTAAACTTTTTAAATTAAGTTAAAATTTTCACAAATAAAATGATATGTTAAACTTTAAATACAAAAAAAAATAGTATTACAAAAACAAATACAAAAAAAATTATCCAATTAAACTCTCTTTCAATCTAACCATTTACTTAAACATTTATTGCAACTCAAATTTGACAATAAATATATCTAAAGAAATTTAAACACATTTATATTTATTATATCAAAAAGTAAAACTAAGAATAGTGACAAGGGCTAGACTAAAGGTGTTCAAAGAGGTTATTTTAAAAGGTTTTTTTTCTTAAGCCCAACTTGGGATGGGCTTGTGTTAATTTTATGGCCCATTTCACTATTACAAAATAACAATAACACCACATGGTGTATGGAAGAATTTTCTAATTATAATAAAATCTTAAATCATGTATAAAGTATGAGTTGCTAATGTTGGTTATGTCACATCAATCAATCATTGATTAGCTAATAGGAACAGTAAGTTAGATAATAGGAACAGTAAGTGTAGTTGAAGTTGGGAATTTTAGTTTAATGTTTGAGATATAAAAATTATCAAAATTATATGTTGTTGATATATAAAAATTATTAAAAAATTAAAAATAGTCTATAAAATAATTTCTCAAATGATTAGAAGACTTGATTAATATGATATTAATACTATGATGATTTAATTATATTATTTAGTAATTTGGGGACTAAATTAAAATTTAAACCATGATTTTGAGACCTTTACGATTAACCTTAAAAAATTGAATTATTATAGTAAAATGTTAGTGAATTACTTAAATTAGACACTGTTCATGACTTTACCATTTCCATACTTTTAAATTATATGTTTTCTGGGAACAAAGAAGGTCAAATCACCAGAATGAAGAAGATGATAAAAAAAAATCCTAAGGTTTGTCATGAAACAAAAAAGAATCAAAAGCGATTTTTAACCGGCAAAAACATAACACATGAACTAGGAAGACAAAGACCAATTGTTTTTAGCAGAAATTAAAATAAAGTGTGGAAGAAAAGATAAGCAGCACTAGTTAAATCCTGGCAAATGGGTCCCAGTTCTTTATAAAGTGAGCAGCAGAATTCTTCCATGAAACCAAACAAGAACATTTACTTAAAAAACCCAACATCTATTAATGATCTTCTTTCTTTTTTCCTGTTTGGGTTTTTAAATTCTGTTAATTAATTAAATAAATGATAATAATTTTTTTAAAAAATGGTCATTTAATTAAAAAACCCAACACCCAAAATTGATGATGAATTCATGAGCATGATCATATGGAACAAAGAAGAAGTAAAATACACTTTCTTATGGGGATCTTTTGTAGAACTAGTAAAATGGGATTTTTTAAAAATATTATTAATTTTCTTTTTTTAACGAAGAACACAGAAAAAAGAAATGCAGAGAGCAGAGATGATAAAAGAAATTTCTTTTTATTTTTGGGGATTCTCAAAGTTTGACAACAAGTAATAATGTAGTTGAAAAATAATATCTTTTCAATTACGGTAACATGATGTTAATTGTTAGGCTTTTACCATCAAACAAACGTGAAAGAAACAGATTAAAATATAAAAAAAAAAAGTCAATTAAGAAATTTAATTTAACAAATTGGTTTTCTTTTTTCCCATTTTTTGTATGTGTTTTTGGATTTGATTTTAGATATATGAGAATGTGATTGGGGAAAAAGGAAACTGTAGTAATTAAAATGCATACTGACAACAAAGGGGAAAAAAAAGGGCTTTTGAGGCTGTTTGATTTTTAATTAAACAATCCAAAATAAAAAGGTTTTAATTTTAGCTGCAATTATTTATTGCGTGACTTTGATTTTTATCGGATTTTGATTTTGGGTTTTTATTTTTATTCCTTTTTTTTTTATCAAAGGGGTGTGTGTGTGAGGGGGAATTTTTATTAGGTGAAAGCAAAGATGTGTCCTTTCGGGGTTTTTTATTAGAGATTTCTTTATTATTAGAGTGTGTCTTCATAAACTTAGGGTTCCTTTTTTTCTTCTGTACTTTTTCGATTTTTGTTTGCTTCCTTCTGTTTGTAAGGAATTTTGCTCATTTGGGTCTTCGATTCTCTTACTAAGCTCATTTGGGTGGGTGAGTTTTCTTCAATTTTTGTACTCTCTCAACTTTTTGGTGTTTTAGGGATTTTGATTTCAAGTCCCTGCAAATACAAATGGAACTTCCTTTTAGTCTCTTGTTACATCTCTGGTAGAATTTTGAAAAAATTCCAGAGGTTTTTGAGTTTTCAGATTCACTGTAGGCTTTTTAGCGTTTTGATTTGATTTCACAGTTAGTATTCTTTTTAAGTTTTTGGGAAGAAGAGGCATTGGTAACTTAGTGGCAAGCTTGAGTTTTGTTGGTTCTGGCATGTTTGCATGATGTTTAGTGCTCAAGGGTCTTCAAGGAACCATTGCAGTCTCCTTGCAGTTCTTTGTGGCGGTAAAGTTTCTGATAATAAGCAAAAGCAACCTGTTTCTGATGATGAGCCCAGATACCCGTTTCCAGAGCTTTCTTCTTCAGGGCGCCTTGAGGTATGTATATACATATAATGCGGATAGTTCTACATTTATTTTTAAGTATCATTTTAGTACAAGTTTTGTTATAATGTGATGACATTTTTATGCGTGTGAGTACAGGTTCAGCTTCTGAATAATCCTAGTATTGATGAGTTCCGGCGGGTTTTTGAATCATTTGAGCCTAATATTGTTTACTTACAAGGAGAGCAGATTGCTGATAGTGAAGAAATTGGCTCCCTGTTTTTGGGGGATGTTGACTTGTCTACTCCAGAAGCTTTATGTGGAGTCTTTGGTTCTACATTTCCTACCACTGTGAGTGATGATGCTCGACTTGGTTATGATTTAGATAGTTGTGATTTTTGAAATTATACGATAAAGGGATAAGGTGCTAGAGATATAGGAAAGGATTGTTTTTTTTTTCTTCTTATTATTACTTTTTAAATCTTTCTCCTTTTAAGTTCCTTTTACATATGTTGTTTTGTTTTGTTCTATGATTTCCTTTTACAAGTTTTGCTAAGTTCATTGCTTATTTGAAATTGATTGTAAATGTCGAATGTTTATGTAGGTTTACTTAGAGATTCCCAATGGTGTCAAATTGGCAGAGGGACTTCACTCCAAGGTAAATTATTGATCATGATCATGAACAAACGATTCTTTTCTTTTCTTCTTCTTCTTTTTTTATTTTTTATTTTTTATTTTATGTTTAAATAGAAGTTGTTGACATTCATTTGTCATTACAGGGAGTACCTTATGTTATATATTGGAAAAATACATTCTCTCGTTATGTTGCTTGCCATTTTCGTCAAGCACTGTTATCAGTGATTCAAAGGTACAAATCTTCTGCTTGTGCTCGTTTTCAAGAGCAGTTGCTGATAGTGCTGTTTACTCTGATAACACAAATTTTTGTACTTAGCTTTAGATGACTTAACCTATATTAAGACTTATTGAGATATTGTCTACATCTGTAATAAATTTTACTGGGAGACCATTCTAAAGTTTTAGTTTTGGTCTATTGCAGTTCATGTAGCCATACATGGGATGCATTCCAATTTGCAAATGCTTCTTTTAGACTGTACTGTGTACGGAACAACAATATTGTCTCTTCTAATAGTCAAAAGCAAAGTATTAAGCCAGGACCACATCTACTTGGGGAGCCTCCCAAGATTGATGTTTCTCAACCAGAGGTAGATATGCAAGAGCAAGAAGACTCTCCTGAAAATCTTCCTGCCGTAAAGATATATGATGATGATGTGACTATGAGGTTTCTTGTTTGTGGATCTCCATGTACATTGGTAGGTTTGAGTTCTAATTGTTCTGTTCTTGAAACAATAATCATGTACTAATACTTTGTTCATCCTGGTTTATATTGGTTACTAACTATATGTCTTGCAGGATGCTGTCCTTTTGGGATCTTTGGAGGATGGCCTTAATGCCCTCTTAAGCATTGAAGTAAGTTCGTATAAGGTTTTTTTTTTTTTTGAATTTCTATTATATATTAGTTTCTTTTACCATCTTTTGTACACCATTATCTAAGAGATTATTTGTCTCATCTGTGTCTAATATAGTTATATGATCCATGCATACATTCAATTGGCTTGATGTTCATACTTGGGAGAAGAGCATCGTGCATTATTCCCATGATTATATATATGTAGTGTGCCATTGTTGTGTGCGTATGTGAGAGCATAATCTGTTCTAGTACTTTGATTCTCTTTTATCCACTTATTAACTATATTCCATTGTCATTTGTTTCAGATACGAGGGAGCAAACTCCATAACCGAGCAAGGTACTTGACAAATTTGAGCTTAGTTATAGTTTCTTTCGGGATGGGGATTTTTGGCTTTGTGTTGGTCTTGGATTTTTTTATTTGGGGGGGGGGGCAAAGAAAGAACTTTCGGGTTTTGAGTTGAATGTTTGTGACTTTGATATTTTGTTGTATGGAGTTTCCGTTCCCCATACTACTGCATCCTCGAAGTTACTTTTGTGCATTATCATCAATATACTTATGGGGTTCCACTCTTATAGTGCTCCACCACCACCTCTTCAGGCGGGGACATTTTCTCGTGGTGTAGTCACCATGCGTTGCGACTTTTCAACTTGCAGTTCGGCTCACATATCACTTTTAGTGTCTGGTAGCGCACAAACTTGTTTTAATGATCAGGCAAGTAATTGTGATTGGGTTAATTGCAAGTGCTGTTTACTTTAAGTTCATGCCTGAAACTCTTTTGTTCTTTCGTGTTGTTGTCTCAGCTTTTGGAAAATCATATAAAAAATGAGCTTATTGAGAAGAGTCAACTAGTCCATGCACAATCAAGTTCCGAGGAGAGCAAATTGCCTTCATCCGAGCCTCGTAGATCAACCTCAATTGCCTGTGGAGCAAGTGTGTTTGAAGTGTGCATGAAGGTTCCCACATGGGCTTCGCAGGTCTGATTTACTCTTTAACCATATTTCTCTTTCCATGGGCTTCTCAAGAGCTTTTTGTGAATTTTGCATGTGCGATGATTGGTCCTTGTCAACTTTTTATTTTTTTAACCATAAACTTCATTAGAGGTTATAAACATTTGAACCAAAAATTTTGAATTATGCTTTGAGGTATACTTATGAAGCCTTTTCCATGATGGTAATTTAATCATTTTCGAGTTAGCTTGATTTTTATTTTGAAATCGTGATGTGTTTTTTGGGATGACTTTTGACAGGTTCTGCGGCAACTTGCACCAGATGTGTCATACCGCAGCCTAGTTATGCTGGGGATTGCTAGCATTCAAGGTTTGTCGGTTGCATCTTTTGAAAAAGATGATGCTGAACGTCTTCTTTTCTTTTGCAAAAAGCTGAGCAAAGATCCCCTCTTGGGTAGTTCTCTAATTTCCAGAACTCCCAGTTGGTTGGTGCCGCCGGCACCTAGTCGTAAAAGACCAGAGCCGTATAAAGATACTAAATCTCTAAACTGTACCATCATGGAAGGTGTAAATGGTTTGACAAGACCAAAAATCAATGTTGCTGCTATGAGGCCAATTCCTCACACCCAGCGTCATAAGATGCTTCCCTTTTCTGGATTTTCTGAGGCTGAGAGATATGATGGTGACCAAGGAAAGGTTAACTTGCCATTAGCTCCTGTGAAGCAACCTGCTCCTGTTACACACCGGAAAGCATTGTCGAGTTCTTATCAAGCCCAGCAAATTATTTCTTTAAATCCATTACCCCTTAAGAAACATGGTTGTGGTAGAGCCCCGATACAGGTTTGCTCAGAGGTTAGTCATCTTCTTTGAGTTTCAAGTGAAGAATTTGAAAATATTATCCACATGTATTATGTGTTCTAGTTGTTGCAGAAGATTTAGGAAAGTCATGCATTTCTTCGCAATCTATTTAAACTTCTCCTTTATATTATTTGAATGTGATAATTATTTGTGCTTCATGGATCATGTTTACGAGAATAAAAATTAAAAATAATTGTGGTTTTCTGCTTCATCATGAACAAAGATAGGTATTCGAGTCAATCTTATTGTGCAACCAGAGTAGTATATCTGTAATTTTCTCCTAATACATAGACTTTTTTCTCCTGTTGGTTTATTTTCTGGCAGGAAGAATTTTTGAGAGATGTAATGCAGTTTCTGATTTTTCGAGGACATACTCGGCTTGTTCCTCAAGGAGGGTTAGCTGAGTTTCCTGATGCCATTCTGAATGCGAAGCGTCTTGACCTTTTTAACTTGTATAGAGAGGTAAGTTACTGCTTGTGCTAAATATGATTGAAGTCCGGCAAAAAAATCGTACTGAAAGATTGGACCTAACAGGTGGTGTCGAGAGGAGGCTTTAATGTCGGGAATGGCATAAATTGGAAAGGACAAGTATTTTCGAAGATGCGCAATCACACATTGACGAATAGAATGACTGTATGTTTTGAAATTGTTCGCCTTATTAGTTTTACTTTGTCATAGTACTTCCTTTCCATGTTAAACGCATAACCGCTGTTTCAAATGTTCTTTCTTTTTGATCCTTAAGTTCTTTGAATTCTTGTATGTATGGTTCATTCTATCAAGTTTTAACTTGCCGGCTTTATAGGCTTTCAAATTTTGGGACAATAACCGTTGCCTTTTCCTCTAATTTTACCTTAGGGGGTGGGCAACACTCTGAAAAGACATTACGAGACTTACCTTTTAGAGTATGAATTGGCTCACGACGATGTGGATGGAGAATGCTGCTTGTTATGTCACAGGTCTCTTTCTCTCTCTTGTTTGCTCACACATACACACATAAGCCGAATTGTTTGCAGTACTGACGGTGGTTAGTTTCTGTGTCAAAACAGTAGCGCAGCTGGTGATTGGGTAAACTGTGGAGTTTGTGACGAATGGGCTCACTTCGGCTGTGATAGGCGGCAGGGGCTTGGAGCCTTTAAGGTATATCATTCACCATCTTCAGGATCGAATACAATAACAGTTTCATTGTTTGCAATTACGGGTCGATTTTGTTTCCTGACCTTAAACGGCTGTGATTAACTTGACACTTGTGAACTACAGGATTATGCGAAAACAGACGGGCTGGAGTACGTTTGTCCACACTGCAGCATCTCGAGTTTTAAGAAGAAAGCAGCGAAAACTATGAATGGTTATTGACAAAACTTTGACACTCACTTTAGATCCCCCAACTTAGAAATTTGTCTCATTGTCCCTTTTTTTTTTTTTGTCATTTTCATTTTTCTTTACTCACTATAACGCATGAGATAAGGCACGATATTAGGAAATGTAATTATTGTATTGTAATCCCCCATTGTTGTTCTCATATATAGATCACGCCATTAACGAAGTTCCCCCTCAACCCTCAATTCCACCAATATTTTGTAATCTGGTAAACAGAGATGAGTAATTGTAGAAAAAAATAACATTTCCCTATTTTACTCAATTAGATTTAATGAGGTAGTTTTTTGTTAAACAATTATTTCACGCTGTTTTTTTCATCAATTTAGTCATTAGTTTGGACGGCTTATTGTACGGATTTTTTTTTTATAAAATTTTAATGATATTGTTTGTTTCTTTTAATATATTAGATCGCGTAAAGTTTACAAATTTTAGTCTTTACATGTTAATTTTGTTTAATGAAAAATAATTTAATGATGATTGATGTGACATTAAATTGTTTTCGATCTTATTTTTTGTGTACATAATTGTTGTGTTGAAATGACAGTGTCATTCCATTAATTTTCAACATCAGTAAGCTCTTTAATTTGATTGAATACCACATGCAGGGATTAAAATGGCAGTTTTTGAAGTGTACATGAGTTATAATATTCCTTTTAAGTAGTGGGATTAAAATGAACTCCAAAATATGATACAAGGACTTGTATGGTAAACTTTAAACATAGTCTATATAGTAGGTATAAACATGTTTTATGTCAAACTTTTAAGTTCGAGATAACTAAAAATCTGGGTCATAGTTGAAGACTAAATATATAAACCAGTATTATATGTACATATATTAGCATACACTTTCCTGGAAAGAAAAAGCAAAACATAGAGAACAAAGAAGACAATGGAAGTCCTATAACTACTTTGTTAAATGTAAGTCCAGCATCTCTGGTTTGGGGTTTTCAGTCATTTGGCAGTACACAAAGTGTTGACTTCTTGTTTGAAGGTACCATTGCAACCAGTGATCTTTTCAATCATGAAATTACCATCAGAGGTTGATTGATGAATCCCGACACCAGACAAGTTGCCAGTGCCACTGCTGTTACTACTGTTGGAATTCCGAACACCACCGTCACTGCTGCTGCTGCAGGTGGTGGTGTTGTGAACTCTATCGTCATTGCTTATAATACTGTTGGTGAAACCAAATTTCTTCCTTTCCTCGGAAACAGGACCTGATGATGACGAGGACGATGCCTTCCCGTTGGATATGGCAGCGGCGAGCGCAATCGGCATAAGGCATAGACCTTTACTTTGCAGATATTGCATGGCTATTGTCACATTGGATTCCATGAGTTTCACCACTTCTTGTTCAAAAACAACTTGTTCGGGAGACGGTGAACAATCAACTCCATCACTTCCCATTGCCAAGGGTGTTAGTGTCAAGCCATTAGATCCCTAATGGAACAGACATAAGAAAAGTTGTAGTTTAGCATTAAATCTTAATGAGATCCTGGGAATTTCGATGTTAGACGAGAATTTGACACCTCAGCTTGGCCATCAGTTATGAGAGGAACTACTGCCCCTGCTGCTCCTAGCCTACTCATGCTTAGTACCTGCAAATAGTTTTCATAATCACCACGTTTACTTATGGTAACTAAAACGCCATTAAACGTTTTTAATGGTTTCAGATTATTTCTTTTGAAGCTTGGCTTGGATGTTGTGATATTAACAAGAATTTAGTCCTACCTTGACTTGGAGTTGAAGGAACCTGACATACTCGATGATTGCGTCAAGCATAGAGGCCTTGTCAGTCTGCAAAGTTCATCAACATTAATTCTTAATTGAACAATTCAGTGTAATTTTTCTTTAAGTACTCGTGTCCAACGTATATTTGGACATGAGTATGGGGGTATGACCCTTCTAGGACCCTCAAAAACATATAGAAAATTTGCATATATTCATGTTAGATATATACCCGTATCTAACACACCTACCCAAGTCTAAGTAAAACAACAAATGTGCTCGAATTAGGCTTTAAAGACCAAAGAAAATTACATAAAGAAGATGATACCTTATTGGAGTTCGGTACAAGTTCTTGCAGATTCTTCATCCTTTCAGCAATCTTCTCCCTTCGAAGCTGCAATTGATCGAATAATAGAACAAAGGCTGATCTCAAAAAACCAACTCAAGAGTATTAACTTTGATGACAGGAAGTATTACAACTGAGTGACTGACCCTCTCTGCGATGCTGTGTGGATCAGTAGCCTGACCTCGACGTGCTCTAACTTGAGGCTTCCCAGTTCCATTGCAACCTTTGTTCGGTGCAGGTGATGAACTCTATATTAAAAGTACAAAACTAGTAAGCTTAGCCGAAATGCTAGACAAAACAATGAGAATTACTATTACAAATACCTGCAGCAGAGATGGTAAGTCTATCATTGTATCTGTCATCGGACGGTCGGCAGGAAAAGACAAGTAACTAGAATTTTGCATATCTTGTTTTTCCTGATACACATTATATAAGCAACAACCAAACTAAAACAATGCTGGTTGAGCAAGAGACGGTAATACCTTTGCATTGATCGGCGCGGATAAGTTCTCGAGTTGCAGAAATTTATCGATTTCAACAAATCTGTTAATATTACCATCATCAACATTTCCATTATCTCCTTGAAGACTAGAGCTTTGCATTTGGGTTTGTCCCATAGGAAGGGAAGAAATTAGACCATCATAAGGTTGTGGCTGCCAAAATTGCGGTATCGAACAGAGGGTTTCTAGGCCTGTAAGTGATCTCTGAAATTCAGAAGATTCACCTCCATTGCATATTACATCCCCTCCCTCGTTAAATGATTGAGACAGGGTGGTCATATCACCGACAACTTGAAGACCCTTTAATGAACCAGAGGAATGAACACCTGCATTAAACTGCAGTCCCAAACTTTCGCCATTCGTTTGCGGCCCAACACCTAAAGGAGTACTCTGTGTAGCTAAGCACTCCATCCCGTGGTTCATACCGATCATGCTTATAGGCGAACTAGGCAGCAGTGCATTTGGCTGATCAGGTTCACTAAGAACCCAAGGTGATCTTTCCTTAAAATTCACATCCGGCCAAGACGAAGAAGCAAAATACTGATCGAGATAATCATCCATTGTTTTATATATAAAGCTCACAATTTACAATCTCCAAATACTTCAGGATTTGACCTGCAGGAGACCGTAATAAGGAACACCATTAATCCATGATGAAAGTTCTATAGCATGAATTGCTGTTTAAGGAACCACTTGAAAAATGTAGATATGTACACATACATAGCACATGCCATAGAATATATAAAATTATAGAAAGAATTCTCTGTTACAACCAAAGAATCATGACCTGACCATGTGATTAATTGACAATAAGCTATATATATATATATATATAACATGAAGCAAATCAAGTGGTGGGAATGGGATATATGTACCGAAGAAAGTTTAAGATGCTAAATCTGTGTTTTTCTTTATGGTGAATATATATAAAAATATTAAAAGTATAATAAAAAAGTACTGAAGTTAAAAGTTAAAACTTTCCATTAATAAAGATGGAAAAAAATATCATTTTAAAACAAAAATACTGCAACAGTCTCATTATTTTACCCTTTTTACAGCAAAAACACTCAAAACCAAACCCAAAAACCCTTATACAAGATCAAAACAGTTTTGCATCAGTTAATAATTTATACCATATTGAACCCATTTTTTCAGACACCCAATACAATAACATGCAAACTGGGTTTCTAACAAAACCCCCCAAACCTGCAGGTAACAACCTTAAAACAGACAGAGCATAAAAAAAGAAAAGAAAAAAAAAGACAAAACATATGACCAAATACTAAGTTTTTATACTCAGAAGACAAAATGAAGATTAAACTATAAAACCACTTACAGAGTGAAGGAGTGTCAGCAGTAGGAAACAGTAGAAGACGATATTATTGAATTTCTAATTTATTTTGTTAGAATCCAGAAAGGGCGAGTGTAGCAGCTGTACTACAACAAGTGAAAGAAAAGATGTTGAGCTTTTGACGTAGAAAAAAACCGCTCCTCCTTTTATTAGCTCTAACTCTGCCCCCGGCCCGGTCTGCTTTTATTTTACAACATATTAAAAAAAATAATATAATTTTTGGTCTTCAATTTTGCAATTAGGTCCATTTTCGTATCTTTATTTTTTCTCATAATGGTACTTTAATTTGTCAACCAAATTCATTTTAATTCTTAAATTTAGATTTTGTCTAGATGATTAATGTTCTTGAAACAGAACTAGATTGGTCAGTGAGACTAGTTGATCGAGAACTGATCAGTATATTGGTCCAAACAAAAGGATCAAGTTGAAAATTTCTCAAATTTCATAAAAATTCAAAATTGAGACAAAAAATAATTGAACTGGTTTAAATTTTTTAAAAATTATAAATTATTTAATTAATTATTATTAGTTTAATAATTGAACCGATCAAATCGATTAAGTCAGACCCACTGATTCATTTTACTGTTAAAGTATTGAAATAGTATTAAAAATATATTTTATATGATTACTTATATTTTATAATTAAGTTTAAAATTTTAAGAAATATTATTTAAATAGAATTTTATTTTCTTTAAGTTATTTAAATCAAATTTAAGTCAAGCCAAACTGGGACATGAAAATGCTTGTCCAATAAAATGGTAAATTTACGTTGTAACCCCTTTAACAATTAAAAAGAAAATATAAATTAGTATAATGGTAAGCCCCAAAGATTTTTGATTCATCTTTAGTCCCTTAATCAATTTTCTGGTTTCGTTTTTGTTTGTCGAGTCTAAAAATTTTATTGATAATGTATCAGATTATTTTATATATATATATAGGATGACCCCTACTTATAAAGTTAAAAAACTCTACCGACGATATATCAAATAATTATATATATGATAACTATTGGATACATTGGTCGAAGATAAGGTTAAGATATTGCCATATGTCCCCTTTCATTATATTTAAAAAATATTAAACTAAATAAATTGAACACATTGCGATTTCTTAATTCCGCATATGAAATTAAAAAGTTTCAACGCCACTGAATCAAACAATTATCATATATATATATATAAACAATGTTAAGAATCGTTAATAAATAATAATAAATAACACATAATAACTTTTTACTATTTTTTATGAAATAAAAAAAGATATTAACAGTGTATCAAATAATATTTATATCAATAATTTTAAATTAATTTCTTTTGAATGGTTGTATAAAATTAATTAAGTTAATCATTATAATATAATATTACCATGCGAATATATATTTTTATATTAAAGTTTATATAATACAAATTATTAATTTATTACATTTTATGTAAAATATAGAAAATAAGAATGAATGGTCATACTAAGGCATAAATGGAGGAACAAACAAAATGAATTTGCTGAATTTGGGACTTTAATTTTGTGTGTAATTCGGAATAATTTACTTAAGTGAATTATAGTAAGTCTTTATTTGAAATATTAAAACCTAAGGTATGATATCCATCATGACTTCATTTCAATCAAGTCCTTTGCTATTACAAATAGGGGCGAATTCAAGGATCAGGTAAGGACTCTTCTCAAAATAAATTTTATTTTGTTTTAGTCCCTTCAAAAATTTTAAGATTAGAAGTTAATATATGATAATTTTTTACTTTGCTCCTCAAAATGAAAAAATAATATTTAGTCCCTTAAAAAGAATGATGAAATTATTAATTTATATATATATATGATAAAATTACACTTTTTCCTTCTAAAAATTATAATTTTAAATTCGAATCCTAAAAGATTTTCTGCCTTCATCCCTAATTATAAACAAGTACATGGCTGACTAAATTTTTAAATCGAAAAAGCAAAAAAAATAATTTCTAAAAATATTAAATATTTAAGCTATTCTTTTATTAGAAAAAAGAAATTAATTTTTTTTTATAATCCAATGCTTAAAGAACAATAAATATTTGGCAATTGAGTCTTAACTCGATTAGCATCGATATTGTTGCCAGTACAGGAGGACGTGGGTTCGAGTGTGCTGAAGCGTATTCTCCTACTTTTTAAAGGTAGTGGAGGGGCTATGGTTAGTTTTAAACTTTGCATCAAAAAGAGTAGATATGATAAGAACTTATAATGAGATTAATGTTAAAAAAAAAAAAGAACCATAGATACTTTACATTTGAAGTTCTGGGGTTGCAGGTAGAGATGTTCATGAGTGGGGTCGAGATCCGATTCCAAAATACTTTTCAACTGCAGATTCATTTTTGGGCCAAGCCCAAAAAGATTATTTTACTGTTCAAAAATTAATAAAAATATCATAAATATGTTTTTAGTTGTTATTTTATATATTTTATAATTAAATTTTAATTTTAAAATAATTTTTTATTCTTTAAATTGAATTTGAACCGAACCGGTTCAAAGTACAAAAATCTTTATCCAAATCGGCCCAAATTAAGTCAAGTTTACCGAGCCGAACAGGCTATCCAACTCTTACACAAGTCTAGTGGAGGATATCGTGAACAGTTTTTTAAAGCATCTAAGTGATGGAATTGCATACTAATCCAACAATTTGTTTAAAGCTAATTTTATTGAAAATGATTAATTTCAAAAGTGCATAAGTTTCTTCATCAAATTTGACAATTTGTGTATTCATATCGTATATTTTATTTAGATAAAAAAAATGAAGTAATTTATCGAAAAAAGCAAGTTTTGTTAAGAAAATAAAATCCTTAAAATAGGACCATTTTAGAAAGTTAAATATCTTTTAAATAAATTCTCGAATTTAAATATTACAGATAGAATATTAAAATTTAACTGTTGAATATAGTACGTTACCAAATAAATAAAAAAGAAATATTACATGATAATTTTAAACAGGACATGATGAGAAAAGACACAAGCACAACATAAGTACGGAAACATGTCCTAAGATAAAACTGTGTAAGAATTCACAAGAATTTTACAATCTCAATTCCATCAGATCAAATTGGGGGTAGTAGATTCTACCATTCTTTTTCTCTTTGAAACTTGAAAAAAAGCTAACCCTCTGTTTTTGATGTGTGCATAGAGAGTCTCAATCATCCTCACTGGATAAACATAGCTGAGAAGCATATTAAACATTATGCTTGACTAAATGGCCATTTCATTGACATATTCATTCTCTAATTCAACAACTTTTTATAAAAAATTTGTTATATATTTTAATCGTGTTGATACAAAGAAGTGGTTTGGATGGTTGAAATCAATTCACACAGTGAATGTGCGGAGAGTTGTAAGATTGAGCGAGAAATTCTTTTAACATAAGAACAATATGGTATTTTGTGAGTATTCGATGGAGGGTACTTGTAGATTTTTCATGTGAGTTCCATGAAGCCAACAATCCCACTAAAATAAGAGATTCATTGAGTTATGACAGGCTTTTGATGCTTGTGTTTGAAAGTTATGAAGAGTTTTGTCTTCACAGATTATCTTGAGTAGATCTTGATGTGACTAGATAAGATCCATGAGCATAAAAAAGACGGGTGTTGATAACATATAAAAAGATGTGTTTTTAATAGACGAGCTTCTCTGGTCAAAATGGTTAACTTGACGAGATCTTAAAGCCAAGGTGTATATATAAAACAAATTGTCTAAGCATTTTATGTCAAGAGTCAATCTACTTTTGTTTTTCACTTGCATGATTACTAAGTAAGAGAATGCTATAACAAGGATACATGGATGCATGCAAATGCATCTAAGGAAGGTTAACGTTTACGAGTATGGCAAAAATGGTGACCATCCACTCGGGTTGCTCCATGACTGACGAGATCTATCATAAGATGTATTGTGTTGAAAGACTAACAAGCTTAGGCAGATAGAAATGAAACACCTATATTCATAACCTATTCGGATGCAACTAAAAAAAATTCGAAATTAACACCATCAATATGTTCAAGCTTAATTAATAAACTTGTCAATTTAAGCTCAAGCACAAATACCCACTTAAAAACAAGTAATTGAGCTTCAGCTATGCCTTACACTGAAGTATTCTGCTTTTGAAATTCAGATGAAAATTTTCCTATGTTAAATTGTTTTTATTAGTTGGTATAGACTCCTAGTCCATGTTCATAGCTTAAGCTATCGATAAATTTAGTATCGTCTTTAGTTAGAATTTTGTCTCTCAATTTTATCAAAAGTTTCAAAAGATTCACAAAACAAGAACGTCTCGATATGCATAAATAAGCAGAACCATAGCAAAGTGAAGAGTTTGCACGTGATTTAACTCTACCCCATGACCTATGGCATATATTATCACTTGAGCTAGCTCTATTGAGAGTCCTACAAGTTCATAGATCAGAGGTCATACTAAGCTAGTCAAGAAATTCTTAATTGCTCAACAAGTCAAGTCATAGTTACCAAAAAAACAAGGAATGATGTTGAACAATCATGCATAGTGGGATTCAAGAGGCACCAAAGAACAGATTCTTTAGTTGAAAAATGGCAAAGCAATGCAGAATCACAAACAAAAAACGTATGAAACTCAAAATCAAAAACATACATAACATATGCCAATCAGCAGCAAAGTAAACCAAATATATACCATAAAAAATTCATAGATTAATCCATTTGGAAAAAAAAAACCCAAAAAGTAAACCCAACGCACATTTCCTTGGTACTTCTTGTCCTTAGCAACCTTTCATCAAACATCATATCTTCCCTTTCATCTTTAAATTCCCCACATTGAAAAAAAAAAATCCCAGTAAACAGTTTCCTACAAGTTGGACATTCCGATTCTTTTTACAACCTGTTCTCCATCACCAATCGAAAAAAGCAATGGAACAATCTTTAAAAACGACAAAAAAATCATTGCCTCACATAAAAGCATCTCCCCCCCCCACCTATCAAAAGCTTCGATTTGAAGTATGTTGCGAGAGTGCAGTGGTCGTAAATATAACTTACTCACTGTTCCTTGAAGTTTAGAAAGCTACATATTTGACCATGGGAATGCAGTGAATACAGTGACCGTGAGAGCAACCTTTGATGTTGAACGACCTGTTTTTGTTGCTTCGGTTCGACGCAGATTCTGGAGATAAGTGATGGGTCTTTGTTGGTTCTGGTGTTTGATGATTCTCTAAGCTCAGTTATGGAGTTATCAGTGAAGGGTTTCTTTGCTTTTTCCATAAAAAGGTCTTTGAGTGCTTGAAATTAAGCTAACGCGAATAATCGTTATAGTATAATAAGGTTTGTGAACTGGACAATGATATTTTATTGAAGGTTAGTAACTCCCTGTACTTTTTTACATTTATCATTTAGTCCTACATATTTTCGGATTTAAAAATTTAAGCACTATTACTAATATGGTTAAAATTATTTTGTTAAATTTACTAATTTAATATTTCGAAATTAAAAAAATTCGTTTTACAAGTGTGTAATATAAAAAAAATTGTAATAGATTTAATTTTAAAATAAAATTTAAATAGCGTTAACGAATATACTAAATCCAAAAAGTGAAATGAAATTTATTATAAAAAATTCAGAAAAAAAACGTTTTAAAAAATTATAAACATAATTAAATAACAATAATGTTTCTATTAAGTTTTTTGGAGTTTGAGTTGGGTTTCGGCTAATTGATTAATGGGTTTAAGGTTGAGTTTTTATTCATGTAGCCCTATTTAATTTTTTTAATCATTTTTGGATTTGGGCTAGGTTAGGGTTTTTTTTTTTAATTTTGGTTAAGAATTTTGGCTCCAAAACATTAGAAACCTGTTGTATCAATTTTTATGGATTCACAGTTTAGCTTAGTCTAAAACAGTTTACAATTCAACTGATTTAATCTTTCTTCTCGAACTCGAACTGACATTCTGATCAATTTTTAACTTCAAACGACTGATTTGATCTGGTTTAAACAAGAGAACAACATCAAAGATAGCTAAGGACTTCAACACTTTGGTTGAAGACATATGCTCCAACCAATAGCATGCTGATCCCCACATGTCCTCGTGGACAACCACCTTAAAAGATAACTAAGGACTCAAGCATAAAACTCCGATATACTCACTCATATTATCATTACTCTACTAAAAGATTTCTCAAGTTCCCAACACTGACATAAGCATCGAAGAGCACAAACTCTAAAATTCTCGTCTTCTCATAGTTTTCCCACTTTCTTGCAGGCCCAAAAAACTCATCAACCCAACTACCAGACAGACATAAATAAATTTACTTTTACAAAAAAATATAAAATAAAATTAAAATGGACAGGAAATCAAAGGGAAATTTGAGAAATAACTCTGTGGGCTAGAATTAGAGCTTAAGGTTGCCTTGAATTAGAGCTTGAATGTTTGGGATTTTGCTTTTCTTTGAAAAACATGGTTCAAAATGGAGCCAGGCATATGTTTCCTGCAATTGTTATAACAAAAATTTGGAAAACTTTTTTCATAATCTCTCATATCGTAAAATAAGGTTAAAATTAAGAAATTTGTTGCAATAAGAAACATGTAAAAACCTAGATACATATAGACATGTAAACTCAAAATAAAAATAGAATGTGATAAAAGTACCATAGAGACAGGGGTCGAAAAATGAATAAATTAATTCCCGTACATCACATCAATGAGCAAACTGGTTTTTCTATTAAATATTTCACCCACTTCTATTATTAAAATTTGGTTACTGCATGTCAGCATGAGGTACACATGACATACTATGTATCTCTATTTAGTTATTTTGTCAACCACGCAAATTTTTTTTTTAAAAATTTCGTGAATATCGAACATAAAAATATTTATTAAAAAAAAGCTTTTACCTCTTTTTCTATTCTTTTCTCTCAAGTGAAAGTATTTTTTTTCATGCTTTTTTCAACGCGAGAAAATTGTAGTCAAGTTCGTTGACAATAATGCTCTATAGGAAACATTTAGGAACCCTAATTCCAAGCTTTTAGGAACAACATTTTTGGACACAAATCAAAATAGATTCATTTTAATCCCCTTTTTTTAGGTCCCTTAAACTACGTTGCCGACACTCAAATTCTTGACGTTTTGCCCTTTGTTTGATTTGAGTTTCAATGAGGCCACTACGTCAATAATTGAGCACATGATATTACCAAGTTTTCAAGCAGCAGTTAGAAAATTATTTATAATAGAAATGTCAAATTTTAGTTTTGGTCCCTATACTATATTTAAAATTTAAATTTTAGTCCATGTACTTAAATTTAATATAACTTGATTCTCTAATTTTATAATATTATTTGTTAGTTTAAATAGCTCGGTTAAAATAATGATGTGGAGTTTTTTTAAAAAAATAGTTCATCATGTTGATATGAAATTTTTTCTTTGTTAGAGGATTTAAAAAAATTACATATTTGGACTGGTCAATGATATTATATAAATAAAGAGGTAAAATAATATTAAATTAAAATATAATAACTAAATTCTAAATTTAAAAATAGCATAAGGACCAAAACAGGAATTTGGCCTACCAACTGAGTACATTCATGATTCAACAGCGACAGTCCACGTTGCTTTGAACCCAAGCATGTCCTTATGCGACGATATAACATTGATAGAAAATGGTTTTAGCCTTTTAGCCTTATAAGATAAAGGGTTTCTTTCGACTAATAAAATATTTTATAATTAATTTTATGCGCTATTAATATATAATAATATAATACATTATCACTAAATAAAGTAAAAGATAATAGAAGTTTTATAAATAAATATTAAAATTTAAACTCTAATCTTAAACTTTAAACTCGAGAGTTATTAATATTTATTTATAATAGTTATAATTAATTAATGTTTAAATAAAGTTATTAACATTTATTTATAAGGTCTTTTATATTTTTTATATAATGATAATGTATTATGTTATTATTCACTGATCATATAATGATGCATCAAATATTATTTCTATATATAAAACAAAAGCCTGACCTATATATCACATTGAGATTTTGTAAAAAATAATTATTTTATTCACGAACCAATAAATTAAAATAATTTCACATATGAACCTACGATATTGACATTTTTTTATTAATTTAGTATACTCTAAAAATATATGGTACCATCTCTATAAAAAGCCAAATTTATGTTACTAAGAGGAAAGGTTATTATTAATACAAGCCAAAAGACATCATTGTTTTATGTGACAAATGAACCTAATTCTTTGTACGACACTGAATTTCATGTCTAATCTAAGATTGTAGGTTTATTATTACATTTTGAAGCAAAATTTTAATAATAAATTTGACACATTGCTTGGATTTCACAAACTGCAAAAATAATTAGACACATCTACTAATTCATGGGAAAACACCATTTAAAGAAACTAATGTCACCCTCAACTTGATTTTGTTCATTGTTTTAAGTTAATCTCAATGATGTTAGGTTATTGGGTTAATTTCACTAAATGTCCATAAATATGAGCTAAATTTTAAATCAGATTGAAATAAAACGTGGAATCAATTCTTCAAATTAAAGTATCGTCTTGAATTGTGTTAATTCGAAAAAAAGTAAGCATTTCGCTTAAGAAATTCTAATTTAATCTGTCGTATGTTTTGTTAATGTCTAATTTTAGACGTCCAAAGATGCCCTTTCAGAAATGAAATCGTCTTGTAATTGTCTCTTTCCAATGAATACATTCTGAAAAAGAGAAATTAGATCTTTTAAGATTGGTTTTAACTTGTTCTCTAAGATTTGAGTAAGAATCTTATACATGGTAGAGCAGAGACTAATAGACGTAAAATTATTAGCCATTTACGAATAATCTTTCTTTGGTACGAGGACAATAAATGTTCTGTTCACATCCTTAACCATTTTCTTTTTATCTAAGAACTCTCATGTAACATTATCAACATTTGTTTTAATTAGATCCCAATATTCTTAAAAAATTAAAGCTGGAAATCCATCCGGTCTTGGGGACTTTAAGGCCTTCATTTGAAAGCTTAAGCGTGATCATGGGTTGGATTGGAGTTGAGTTGAGCTTAAATATAATATTAATGCATTTTATGCTTGTCGAGATCTAGTCCGACTTAATATATAAGCCTAAACTTTTGCCAGAACTCACCCATATTTGTAAATGATTAATCCAAGTTCACTTGTATTATTTTTAAAAAAATATTTATATTATTTTTAATTTAATATTTAATAATTTAATTTTTTTATTTATCAAAATATTATATATAAGCAACTTACGTTTTTTTTTTAAAATATGTTTACATATTAGTGTTATATATCACTATATATTTAATTTTTGTTTTATAAATTACATAATATAATATATTACAAACTTAGAAAATGGGTTGCACCAAGTTAGGCTCTGACATTGAATGGTTGAGCCCGAGTTTGACCCATATTTTAAACGAGCTTTATTTTTATTGCCCAATTCCTTTTTTTTGGCCTAATATTTTTTCCAAACTCTCTTAAACTTCGAGTAGGCCTTTGGGCTTGGGGGTATAACCCGTCCCTTTAATGGCAAAGCTAGAGTTTTTTTGGAGAGACCGAATTTGAATTATAAATTTTCGAGAGAGCTAAAAATATAATTTTTTTCATTGTATTAATGTAAAATTTTGCAATTTTCAAATGATTAAACAAATAATTTTTTTGTTTTTAAAGAGAGTATAATTGAATTTTAAAATTTAATAGGGGCTAAAATACAATTTTACTATTAAATTAACTTTAAACTTTGAAAATACTCAAGGAACTAAAAAATAAATTTTCCAATTTTGGGTCCAGGGATCTAGCCTACCACTCTAGCTTCACCCCTCGTTCTTAAATAGCTCTATAATGGCACCCAATGATAGTGATTCTCCTTCCCTTAATTTATAACTTGACTTTGTATAATAAAAATGATATTTAATGCCAAACCTAACGACTAGTTTAACAGAATGACTTGATTGGAATAATATTTTAATCAGCTTAAGAATTTAATTAAATTGTTTTTAAAATTTAAGGATGAATTTTCAATTTGATCATACTTCAGGGATGTTCGATGAAATTAACCCTAAGATATATAAGAAAAAAAAGTTATATATATACGTATAGTATATATTGTTGCTTTAATCATCAAAGCTAAGGCTACATTTTCGATCTCGTGCTGTGTAGGCTACATGGTCCTCTGAATCTCGTGCGGTAACTTAATCAAGTGATGCTGAAACGTGGGCTACGTGCAATTTGCACAACTCTCTCCTCCCACCATATTAAATTCACAGTTATACGAGACTAAAGAACCTCTTGGATATTATTAAACCATTCTTGACCATACATATCAACATTAAAATAAAATGTTATAAGTGATAATGACATCATGGTATTGTTGGTTAAAATCGAGATTTTCAATTTTTAAGTATTTGAGTCCGGGTTTTATTATGTAGAATTGTAACAGGTGGGTCACTTATATGTTTTGTTTAGATTTTCTGTTATTCTTTAATGTTTTTGCTTTGTATCGATATAATTTTTTGTTGTAATTGCTCGAAACATATAACTTTAACCGTTGTGATCCGATTGTCCTATCTATTTGATACACATGTGGAGGAATTTTTTCACTCCACAAATAGGGGTTGAAATTTTGCCACATGTTCTATCTATTTATTTTTGAAAATTTTTAAATATAACTTCAGGAGATATAACAAAATCTTAACTCTTGCTTAAGAAACTAAACAGTGTACTAAATAATTATCCTATAACTAAACTACTTTAGTTAACAAAATATAATTAATATACAAAAATTAAAGGCATAATGATTTATTTAGTTTTTTCAACTTTATAAAAAAAGTTTTTCTAAGGCACAATAATTATATACAATTTATTCTTATGGAGGTTTTTAGAATCAAATTGGTGGTTAAATTAGTCAGATCATTAATTTTGTATTCGATCGATTTAAAGTAAATAAAATATTAAAAAATTTAAAACTAATAATTATTTAAAAAATTATAAAATTTGTTCACCCGCTCTAGTTTAATCGGTTTTTTAACATGGTTCAATTGACACGTATTGGTTTGCAAGTCAATTGATTTTTACCGCTCACTGGACCAATATCCTATTGATTTCCGATCCAACTGGTTTGACTGACTGGTTCGGTCCAAACAACGTCGTTGTTAACCTATTTTCCGTTGTTATGTAAATAGAAAGGTTTAATGCATAAATTGGTTCTTGAATTTGACATTTTTTCTAATGTGGTATTTTTTGTGTTATTTTTTGGTCTAATGTAGTACATGTATTTAACAAAAGTTATACATTATGGTATCCGAAGATAACGATGTTAACTTTTTAGTGTTTAATTCGGGCTTTAGAGTTGATTTAATGAAATTCATTATTAGCTAATAATATTTGTAATTAACTTACATCAAATTAACCCTAAAACCCAAATTATATCACATCCAACATACTATATTTGACAAATTAAACACAAAATTAAACAAATTCGCAATTAGCACTAAAATTATTATATTTACAAAATTATGAAAAATTCAAATATAATAATATTAGCAATTAACATTCATCAAATCAACCCTAAAACATGAATTAAATACTAAAGAATTATTATAATCACTTTTGGGTACTAAAATATAAGATTAGATTAAAAAAAAACTAATATAATTACCACATTAAAAAGAAACGTGGAACTCGGGTACTAAAATCTTAATGAATTAATTAAGGTCAACGGAGAAAAATCAACTCAAATCTCAATCTTAAAATTTTCCAACATATGATCATCACAATTTAAGAAATAATAATAATGGTAAAACATAAGTTAATTAAGTTTAATAAATTTAATGTTATGTACGGTCAACTAAGGCAAAGTTGTGGCTTTCATTTTGTATTACTTTTTGGATCTGAAGAAAAAAAGGTTTATTAATTATTCTAGGTCAAAATCTATTTATTAGTCCCTCTATTTTAGTAAAATTTTGAGATTTAGTATTTATATTTGAAAAATTCAAAATTAAATCCTTCTATATTTTTTTTATTAAATGTTTTCCATAAATTTTGTCAGTTTGGTATGTTTATTAATATCTCACCAAATTTCAAAGGTTTAATTTTGGCTTTAGTCCTTCTACTACGCAAAAATTTAGGGCTTAATTGCATTCAGTTGGAATGTAAATTTATTATTTTAATAATATTTTATTAAATTTTCATGCGATCCTAACTATATGACTTATTAACAATAAAAGGAAGCAACTATTGATATTATCAATTTGGGCCTACTAATAACACCATAAAATAAAAGTAGAAGAATCAAATTATACTAAATTAATGGGATTAAATATCTAAATTTCAACATAATAAAGTGACTTAAACCATAATTGAACCAAATCTAAAAACTTTCTAAGTTGAAGTATATGCGAAAAGTTTGAACGATTGGACTAAGATTTTTAAATAAACAAAATAAGAGGATTTAATCATCAATTTTTCAACTAAAGGGATTAAATCACAAAAGTTTTTGAAGTATAGGGGCTAAAGACATATTTGATCCATTACTATATAAAATATTAATTTTAAGTTTGTTTTCATATCTTGAATACACAACATCATCATCAATCAAAACATTTCACATTTCACATTTCACCAACGACAGCAACAAAAACAAACAAAAAATCGGCTAAAAACAACAATAACAGTAATATTATCATCACTAATATTAGCCTAGCAGCTTACTTTTTTATTTATTTATTTTTTGAAAATTTCTCGAATCTGCGAAAAATCTATTTTTTTTATTATTACTATTATTATTTTTTCTCTTCCCAGCTCGATATTATCTTCCATTTTTGCGAAGATTTACTTGCCGTGATTGAAGAATTATCATAAAATTTTTGACGAATTTTGAGAGATTTTTCCGGTAAGTTGTTAACGGAGAAAGAGAGAGTTGGCGGAGCCGGAATACGGTGTTTTGAGTTTTCATTTCATTGCTCTGTTTTTTTGTAGAAGATGATGTATTTGAAGCAGCCGAGTTCAATTATATGCAAAGGTGGATCAATGTTTAGGCAAGAATAAGGTGTTTTCTGTCATTTGCAGCTAAAAAAATCGAAATTAAGAAACGTTTTTCTGCTTTAGTGCATGTTTTTTTGTTGAATTCCCTGAGCCTGAGGCTCGGGGGGAAGATCTGAAAGCTAGAAATTTGAAATACGAAGGAAAAAACAAAAAGAAAAGGAAGCTTATCATGGAATCTTCCGTAGCAGAATACTATAATAATGTTAACAATAATGGAGGCTCCTCTTCGCAATCTCAAACTTCTACCTGTATGCAGAAATTCAGACTCTACGAAACTCAATCGGTAATTTTTTTTCTTTGATTTATATGTCTTTTCATTTTATTAATTTTGTTTTTGGTTCGCTTTGATCCCTTTTTATGATCTGTTTAATTTTATTTGTTAATAACTTGAGATTTAATTTTAGTTAAAATAGCATTGATTTAAGTTTGAAACGTTAAATTAAGTGGTTGAATTTTATTTTTGATTAATTTGCATTGTAAATGTTTTGTGTCTCAGAATTTTTATATGATTGGAAGGAATAAGAGTAGAATTTATTGGAGAGTATTAAAGATTGATCGGCTTGATCCTTTTGAGCTAAATATTCGTGAAGATTCTACCACGTATACAGAGTTTGAATGCTCTGAGTTGTTGAGGAGAATACATGAAGGAAATAAATCTACCGGTGGATTGAAATTTGTTACTGCTTGTTATGGCATTGTTGGTATGGATGTTGAAATTTGTGATATGACTTTAGGGACTGTTAATGTTATGTAAATTCTTATCCAATACTGTTTTTTTGGTAATGTTTTAGGGTTTATTAAATTCCTGGGGCCTTACTATATGCTGCTTATTACAAAACGAAGACGCATTGGAGCAATTTTCGGACACAATGTATATGCAGTTTCGAAAAGTGAGATGATTCCCCTCCCAAATTCATCTGTTAACCCAAGCATTGCGGACTTTAGGAAAGAGAACAGGTCTTCTTCTATTCTGTTAAAGAACTTTGTCTACTGCTAGAGAGTCATTGTTTTGCAGAAAGATGTTCTATTCTATTATGTTCTGTTGTGTGAAAAGTAGAAAATTGTCTGTATGTGATAGAGTCTCCTTTGTGTTTGTTTTTAACCCAAGTGCTTTTATTCTGCTTTGCATTTTACACATATGGTTTGTAATTTGATATTTTTTGTTTCGTTTGTGTTTAGGTACAAGAAGCTCCTAAGCTCAGTGGATCTTACAAAGGACTTCTTCTTCAGCTATTCATACAATGTTATGTGTAGTCTTCAAAAGAACTTGTATAATAATGAACCAGGTGAGGTTCTTTATGAGACCATGTTTGTTTGGAATGAGTTCCTGACCCGAGGAATCCGCAATCACCTCAAGAATACTCTATGGACAGTTGCCTTGGTGTATGGCTTCTTTAAGCAGGTTAAGGATGGATGCTTGGCTAATTTTATTTATTTATTTTTGCTGTGCTCAATGGATGGATAGTTATAATTTCTTTCTAAGCTTCATAGTTTGACATTAGGGTCTGTGAATGTAGGCATCCTTTTCTGTATCTGGAAGGAGTTTCAAACTTATGCTCATTGCAAGACGATCCCGTCACTATGCAGGTACCAGGTAAGAAAGTTGTTCAACATTGGCGGTAAAAAGCTTAGTTTATTGTTCTTGAACTTCCTGTGAAATGGAATCAAGCTTACGTTAAGGGCTTAAACTCTTTGTCATCACACGCATCTGATTTTGCATTTAGGTATTTGAAACGAGGAGTAAATGAAAAAGGCAGTGTAGCTAATGATGTTGAGACAGAGCAAATTGTCTTTGAGGATGTATCTGACGGGTTTCCCACCCAAATAACTTCCATAGTCCAGAACCGAGGCTCAATCCCACTCTTTTGGTCTCAAGAAACCTCACGATTGAATCTAAAACCAGATATCATACGTATGTGTTTGTAATGTATGAGAGTACTCTAGGTGTTGCTGCAACCGTTTTTTTTATGTTCAGAAAAAAGAAAAGCCTTATCCTTTTTTATTTTTTCCAGTGTCTAAGAAGGACCAAAGTTATGAAGCAACCAGACTTCATTTTGAAAATCTTGTCGAGAGATATGGCAACCCTATAATTATTTTGAATTTGATTAAGGTAAGAAGATTATTCTGCTTATGCTTTCATCATTCTCTTTATAATTATTCCATCTTTTTATTACTTCTGAACCTGCTATATCCCATAAAGATATTACATGTGGTAGAAAATTTTCATATAGTACCATTTCTATGGTGTCAAAGAGGGTAGCGGACTTGGGGTGTTTATATATGTAGCTTCAGTATATGACTTATTTGATAATCGGATTCTGAGCACAATTGCTTTTGTGTGATGAACAGACGCAAGAGAAGAAGCCTCGAGAATCAATTCTCCGTCAAGAGTTTGCAAATGCTATTGATTTTATTAATAAAGATTTGTCAGAAGAGAACCGTTTGAGATTCCTTCACTGGGATCTACACAAACATTCTCGGAGGTATACGTTCTAAGCTTGTTATTTTTTATCCTAACTGACATATATTTTCCTTTCTCCCTATTCTATCCTTCCTCTTTGCTAGAGTTTGATTCCTAACCAACAGAAAAACTCCATTTTTTCCCTTCCAGCAAATCGACAAATGTTTTGCTACTTTTGGGTAAAGTGGCCAATTATGCATTAACGCTAACAGGTTTCTTTTATTGTCGGGTGACATCAGCCTTGAGACCTGAGGAGTGTATGACATGGCCTTCCTCTGAGTAAGTTTATCATATTTCATTAACTTTAAGTTTCATGTGTGAAATGTTTGCAAAGATGTTTGCAGTTAGCTTTTCTATAATGAGCCCCCTTTCTCTCTCAGTTCTCTTTTGTAACCCTTTCATAAATCAGGTTTTCAAATTTGCAGTGTACTAGATTCTTGCATTAGATAAATACTTGACTTTTTATTTAATTATGGTGGGATACTAGGAATTTATAATGCCATATTGAACAATGATCATTTCTGCTGTGCTATCTGCTATGAGTTGAAAATGGCATTTTGGTTCTGAAATTTTGGTGCAGGAATATTGATGATGGTGACATGTTGCCCCTGAAATGTTCCAATGATACTGAGGATATTTACAGATCAGGGAGAAATTATTCTGGAGAAAGTAATGTTGCTAATGGAAATCATTCTGTCAAGCCTCCCACATTCCAAAGAGGAGTGCTTAGGACCAATTGTATAGATTGCTTGGATCGTACGAATGTTGCACAGTATGCATATGGATTGGCTGCTCTTGGAAGCCAGCTTCATGCTTTAGGGATTAAAGATTCCCCAAAAATAGACCTCAATGATCCTTTGGCAGATGAATTAATGAGTCTCTATGAGAGAATGGGCGACACACTTGCGCATCAATATGGTGGCTCTGCAGCTCACAATAAGGTAATCCAACTTTTCTGATCTTACTTGTAACCATATTTGTTTTGCAAAGCTTGAATAGAATTCGCTTCTCTAAATTCTGTCTCTTTTAGTTGTTGTTTTTTCCTTGAAGCTGCCAATGCAAAATATATGGTTAATATTAAGTAGCAGTGAATTTGGAAATTTATGTTATTTATGTCTACAGTTAGGTTTTTCTCTAAAGTTTGGTCAAAAACCATATTGTTGACAAATTTTGATAGAAATATGTTTCCCTTTTTGAAAAGGTTAATGCTCCCGAACTTTTGGAATGTTGATCTATCTTAAATGCATTCTATTCTTCATGCTTTTTCTCTTTTTGATTTGAGAGCGAGAATTTTGCTTGTCAGTAGTCATTATCTGAGTTAACATAATTTGAACAAGAAATAAAAAGAATCAAATAACCTTTTTGAGTATTTTTACGTGATTGTGATATTTGTAGTTTGAGAAGTGATGGTCAATGGATTAGAAGGGCAACATAGTAACTGAATTGTTACTTAAGACACTCATTCTTATACTAGTGTTGTGTTGCCTGTCAAAATTTAGTACTAAATGCAATCTTCAGTTGTTAACTTTCTGTTCCTTCATATATTTTATATCTATGCAGATATTTTCTCAGAGAAGGGGTCAATGGAGAGCAGCGACGCAGTCCCAAGAATTTTTTAGGACACTTCAACGTTATTATAGCAATGCATACATAGATGCGGAGAAACAAAATGCAATTAATATGTAGGTTTCAGTCTTTTATTTGTATTACTCTTTTGGGTGAAAATTGATGGCTGCCTCTCTACCAGTTTGAAGTATATAAAAATTTGGTCTTTTGGGGGGTAATAAAAGGCTGGCCTTATCTCCTTTGGAGTTAGTTTTACCTTTCTTTTAGAAGCTTCTTGATTTCATTTATTAAATGTCCTTGATTCTTTTTAATAATTCTCTATGCAGATTCCTCGGGCATTTCCAGCCTCAGCCTGGTAAACCTGCACTTTGGGAGTTGGGTTCCTACCAGCATTATAGGGGAAGAAATGGGGAAACAATTATGGACCAAGATGGAAGGTAACTTTATCTTGATCTACATCTCTTTACGGAATCTTAGCAGAATTGATTTGTTAGACGTGCTGTCGTGTTTAATTGGTTTTACATGGCTACTAATATATATCATTGAAGTTTTAATTTATCAAAACAATAGTCTTGGTAGCACTGGGATGGGTTGATGCTGCTGCGTCCACTGCATGCATTCTGTCACTTGTGTTTTCAATCCAAAACATAAGTCTATCACTGGTGTTCACAGTTTGACTTTCACTCTCTTAATATGAAATAATGGGATAATTGGTTGTAACTTGTATGTGGATATGATGCTTTTCATTAACATTTTATTTTCGTCCACTGGCTTTTGATTTAATAGTTAGTCATCTGGTTATTTTGCTTACAATTTTATCTTGTCGATTGAGAGGAAAATCTCACAGCTGCTTGTCTCTTCACTTCGTAACGCTTGATTTTCAGGTCACTTTTCAAAAGATCCTTCTCTGATGGAAACATTCTTTGGCAAAGTGAGTCACCTATGATGGCCAAAAACGGCAAGCAAGAGAAATCATTGAATTCAACTTTGCCTGGCCTTTCAGAGTCATCACCTGAGATATCAACTTGTGAAAGTGATATAACATATTCAAGGTCCTTTGCTTTCCATTCTCATTATTACTTGTCCTAAGCTAGGGCTATCGTGTTGTCCGATGAGATGGAATTTGCATCTTCATTTGCATGGATCATATAATGTCTATAATCTGCATGTTTGGCCAAACCATTGTTTTGTATCAACAGTATCATATTTAATTTTTGTTTATACATTGCTTCGTGAATCAGCCGGTGGAATCACATGTTTCATAGTTTACCAAATTAATGGATTTTCCGCAGCATATTGTAGTAGTCTCAGTAAGTCTTATAATTGATAAGGCTATTTTCCAATTTTTTGTGTAGGTATACTCCCTCAATGCCTCGAAGGCAGCTCTTCGGGGACATGCAAAGAGACCGCTGTCTTGAAACCGGTCAAATTTTCTTCTCTGAACGTGGGGATGGCTTCAATTACTCTAACTTTGTCGACCTGGACTGTATTTCATCATCCGGAAATTCTTGCGAGGATGAACCATTTGATAGGTACTTCCTTTTCTGTAGTTCATGGATGTTTTTAAAGCTCAAACTTTAAAACTTCATGACACATAATATAATATATTTTAAATTTCTATTGTTTGTATATATTTTATCTACATGGTACCTCTGTAACAAATGCTTGTTGCCTGTACTATCGTTTAAACTTTAAATGAGCCGCTAACCCAAAAATGGATGTTATTTATGTTTTTCTTTAGAATGGATTCAATCAAACTTTTTCTTCCCAATACCTCAGCATAGTAGTCATTATCAAAACGAGTTATAATGTAATAGTCCATAATTAGCATGCATGCAATTTTAGGCTCAGTCTTCTCGATTTATTATAATTACTATAAAATAAAATCTTGGAATAAATGCTGCATACGAATTGTGTGAGCAAAATATGGTTCAGTCATTTTCTTGAATATCTGCAGGTCATCAGTTCTTACAAGCTCTTCGATCGCTGGTCTTTCGTTGGAGAATGTTGTTAATGGTGTAGTGGGGGAAGCAACTCCATCCAGTAGCGAATGTGGATCAAGTATGAAGGTCAGTATTCTTACTGTTGGTAGAAAGTTCTCGATTTCTGTTTACCATTTGTAACATAGATGATTACTAACTAGAAATCACTCAACAGTCAAAAAGAAGCAAAAAACACGTCAAGACATTGAATTTTATTGGAAAATAGTTTACTCAAGACATGTATCTCTTTGAAAACTAGAAAGTCGAGCTCTGAGTTTATTCTATGCAAAATATAAATGGCTAACCCTTCGTTACATATTATGCAGGGAAGGCAGCAAACCGGAACTGAGCTATCTTTCGGTAATTCACAACAGTCCAACGTTCTTGAGGAATTCTCAGATAGTTTTGTGCAGTGGGTGAACTCCGGAGAGATGCTTTGTTATTAAACTTTTGGTTTCATTCTCCTCAAGTCGGTTGTCAACGACTCCACGGATTCAAGCTGCTGCACCGTTACAAACTATCCAAGGAAACCAATAACAAAAACCGAGAAGCGGAAGCAGTTGTACCGGTACTCTCTTTATGTAAAGATTATCCTGAACGAGTAAATAGTCAACAGTTTAAAAAAAGAAAAAAAAAATTCTTTTTGGAGTTCATTTATTTATTTGTAATTCCTTTGGTTAAAAATGAACGTAATAGGGCATCAATGTTTGTAAATATATATTTTTTTATGAACCATCTGTGTTTGGAATGAGCTCCAACTTTCTAGGATTTCATGTCATTGATTATTTATTTGGTTTCAAGTTTTATCCATAGGCAGACATGAAACTGACATTGTAGTTAAAAGAAACTAATGTATTTGGATGAAAGATCATTTATAGGACCAATATTTGCATTTTGCCTTTAGGCTTCAGTCAAAGTTTTAGAGACCAATATTTGCATTTTGCCTTTAGGCTTCAGTCAAAGTTTTAGAGACTCAATTTGGGTCATTTTAGGTCATTACCACTGACTTGTTCAAGTTTCAGCTTGGGAGTTGAATCGGTTATTTTCAAAATTTTTATGATAAACTTGGAATCAATCGGATTTTTCACAGGCATAAAAACAATTAATGTATTTGGCAGTTTTCGAAAAGAAAATAGAAAAATATTTGATGCATTGTAGGTATATAAATTTTATGCATCAAAATAACATCACAGTAGAATAACAGAGTCGAGGGTGGGATACTTTTTAGTGACAACTCTGGCTTGCTGGTTCGACGTGGTATTGTGAGCTGAAAAAAGTATTAAGAGTGGTATCATGTTTATATATGTATATAACACATATATAATAGCAACGTATTTCTATCACACACATGCGGAAACTGCATGTAAATAAAACTACTCAAATAAAGTTTATTATTTGCTTTCTTAAAAACTCAAATTCAAAATAAATTTTGTATATAAACAACTTTTAATCTCCAGATGAAATATGAGAATCGATTGTGACGGGGTTTTGTTTTAGCACTCAAAAACAACTTACTATATATATCAGCAGGCAGTCCAGTGATTCAATTTTTTTGACTGCTTTTTTATTTTGTCCATTTGTCTGCTCATAGTAAATAATTATACTAATAATAATATGAAGACAAAAAGAAAATGAGGACGAGCAAAACAAATAAGACAAGAAAAAGTCTCGTAACAAACAAAAATTCGAAAGAGTCTGGAAAGGGGCGTTCCGAGAATCGAACTCGGGACCTCTCGCACCCAAAGCGAGAATCATACCACTAGACCAAACGCCCACTTTGATTACATTGTGATTCTAAATTTTAAGACCATATCATAGTTTGAGAGCTACCTGCTGACACCCAACTATTTATTTTATTTGGCAAGACAATTTAATAATTTTAAAATGTTTTGGTAAAAAAATTTGCAAAGGCACCCTTTTTTAGCCAGATTCACAAGTCTAGTTAATATCATCAATGTATCTAACTATAAATTTATTATATATATAGTTGGAAAAACCGAATCCAACTATTATCATCATCTAAGACCAAAAACAAAGATATGGGAGTAAGTATGCCAGCGTCATTAAAACATAGGGAGATACCTTCAAAAATTGTCCTAATCCTATATGCTATAAGAATGAGGAAAATTCGGGTGATATGCTCTAACCGAATTCTACGAGCAGCAGTTTTCTTCAGCCTGGGTTAATCAAATAAGACGAAGATGGCAGTAGGGAGGCACGGTTTACCTTGTTTCCTACAAAGTGAGGAGCTGTGGATCAAGGCGTTGGAAGAGGGGAGATAATGAGAGGATATGAGAGAGAGGGAGAAAGAGGCTCCAAGCTTTGGGTCTTATGTATAGCAGACCCTTAGCTTCGGTCTTGAGGTGTCATATGCTGGGTTTTCGTAGGAAGGTCAGAGGTAAGTGAGTAAATGATCTATTATTATAGGTCTAAGTAAGATGATAAAATTTGCTTTTAGTTACCTCAAATGGGATATGGTGGTTGGATTCTGGCTTAGCAGTTAATAAGTGGGGCCTCTCGAGTGTTGAGTTGAAAGATATCTTCGAAGGATTTGTTTAGACTACTTGTAAGTTCACTACTCGATCCCCAAGGACTAAGATGTAATAAACGTAAACCTTAAACCCTATATCTTAAACTTGCAATGTCTTCGTTAGATGATGGTTTATGTTATTCCAAGGTTGCTGTTCTTATTTTGACCTTCTGGTAGCCTGTTATTTTGGAATTCTTTGTTCTCAAATTTTCAATCTTGGAGAAACAAATCTTTCCAGTCAAAAACCCTGTTTTCATGGGGTTTTCCTGCTTAAATTTCTCTAAAAAAACAGTGCCATATAGACAGATGCCTACATACATCATTAAACGTTTTTAAGTACTAACATGGATTGGTTCAGTTGATAGAGTACTTACAAGTACTTTGATAAACATCAATAATTTCATTTAACAAATGATCTATGAGTATCACTTTTAACCGTTTACCCTTACTCACTTTTAAAAAAAAGGTTCATTTTATTTTTATTAATGGGGATCAAAATTAAATATTTAATTTGGATATAAAGGACCTGATGCCGCAAAAACTTGGTTGAACAAGAAAATAGACTTTGCTTAACATTGAAAAGTTTTCAATTGAATTGGAGACTTTTAAGGTGGTAGGATAGGAAAATTCTTTTAGCCTTCTAGAATAGTATGAATGATGTACGTCTGTTTGAACATGTTGGTCCTTATCCATCTCCTTTTAATATACATATATATATATGATAGTTTTGGATAATGTCTCCTTCCCCCCTACATCTTATTACACTTCAAACATCTGTTTTGAATTGGAAGAAATGGCTGAGCGTTTCGATGAGACCCTCACTTCCCACAGGAACGAGATTTTGCCCTTTCTTTTAAGGTAATTTGAATTACATCTTTCAAACCCAAAAGATTGCTCTTAAAATTCGCATTAAAAGTTGTAATTCTTTTGGTTTTTATTGTAGGATTGAGGGCAAAGGAAAAGGAATACTGCAACACCATCAAATTGCTCTCCTCATTGAAGATAATAGAAAGAAGCTTGCTGATGGGGCATTTTATGAAATTTTGAGGGCTATTCAGGTAATAATAATAATAATAATAATAAGGTCAAATTCTGCTTTTGGTCTCTCAAGTTTCAAAAATGCTCAAATTTGGTATTTAGTGCTTATTATTTACCCTCTAAAATGTATAAAGTTATTAGTTAGTAATAGTAATAGTAATAGTAAAATTGTACTTTGTTCCCGAAAAATGATAAGTTTTTTATTTACTCCCTTACAAATTATAAAGATATTAGCTAATACAATGGTAAAATTGCATTTTAAATCATATTGAAATATATAACATAATTCCGCCCTAAAAAAAATTTACTCAATATTAGAGGCAACGTAACAATTTTTTTTTTTGGAGATGCCGAAATTGAATTAGAAATTCTGTAAGAGTCTAAGTACAATTTTACCATTGTGATAGCTTATAACTTTAGAATTAGAAGGACTAGATCATAATTTATCATTTTGGGAGAGCAAAAATGTAATTTTATCATGTATTAACTTATAAATTTACAAATTTTAAAATGACTAAAGCACAATTTTTTTCATTTTTAAGGGGCAGAATCAGTGCCTCCCCTTGGTAAAATTAAAGCATAAGGACTAAATCCTAAATTTTAGTATGGTAAAGGGACCAAAACAATAATTTTCATTTTGTTGATTTTGGTCATATTTGTGTTATAGGAAGCAACAGTGTCACCTCCATGGGTTGCATTAGCTATTAGGCCAAGGCCTGGGGTTTGGCAATACATTAAAGTGAATGTCCACACTCTTGTTGTTGAGGACCTCACTGTTTCTAAATATCTTCATTTCAAAGAACAGCTTGTTGATGGAAGGTAACTTGTTTTATTTTAATCTTGCTTTCTTACCATTAACCTTTGTCTTAATTTCTTTTGTTTTGCAGTGCAAATGGTAACTTTGTTTTGGAATTGGATTTTGAGCCCTTCAATGCCTCTTTCCCTCGCCCGACTCTTTCCAGCTCAATCGGTAACGGCGCTGAGTTCCTCAACCGTCACCTTTCAGCAACATTGTTCCACGATGACAACGAGAACATGCACCCTTTGCTCGAATTCCTCAAACTCCATTGCCTACCGAGACTCCGAATGCCGGATCTGAACATGATGTTGTTGAATGATAAAATCCAAAACTTGAATGCACTCCGACATGTTTTGAGAAAGGCCGAGGAGTATCTTGACACGTTGCCTTCCGAGATACTGTATGCCGAATTCAAACATGAGTTTCGGGAAATTGGTTTGGAGCCAGGTTGGGGTGATACAGCCGAGCATGTGCTTGAGATGATCCGAATCCTTTCGGACCTTCTCGAGGCACCTAACCCTTACAACCTAGAGAAGTTCCTTGGGAGAGTGCCTATGGTATTCAATGTTGTCATACTTTCCCCACATGGATACTTTGCTCAAGACAATGTTTTGGGGTACCCCGACACCGGTGGCCAAGTCGTTTACATCTTGGATCAAGTTCGAGCCTTGGAGAACGAGATGATCCACCGTATCAAACAACAAGGACTCGACATTACACCTCGTATCCTTATCGTACGTGTTATTGATTACTAGTGTTGTTTATGAACTTTTTTAACCATGCTTTGTTTTATCAGATCACTAGGCTTCTCCCCGATGCTGTCGGAACAACGTGCAGTGAACGAGTTGAGAAAGTACATGGAACAGAGTATTCGGATATTCTTCGAGTACCCTTTAGAACAGAAACCGGAATCGTACGTCAATGGATCTCTAGATTCGAAGTTTGGCCCTACTTAGAAACTTACACTGAGGTGAACCATATACATACCGTTGATTTCACTTTGTCTCCTTCGGATATTTTTCTTACATGTCATTACATTATGTTTGCTTTAAGGATGTTGCTAATGAAATCACGAAAGAGTTGCGAGGCAAACCTGATTTAATCATCGGAAACTATAGTGATGGTAACATCGTTGCCTCATTGCTGGCGCATAAGTTGGGAGTTACACAGGTTCGTGATAAACGATCTTTTGTCGGTTCACCTTTGGTCGTATTTCAGATTGATTGACTCATTTTTTTAATCTCCTATATAGTGTACGATCGCCCACGCTTTGGAGAAGACGAAGTATCCGAATTCGGATTTATACTGGAAGGAGCTTGAGGATAAATACCATTTCTCTTGCCAATTTACAGCTGATCTCATTGCAATGAACCATACTGATTTCATCATCACAAGTACTTTCCAAGAAATTGCAGGAAGGTATACATACATACTTGTATATATATATGATGTATTTATGCACGTATATATATACGATGTGCTTCGTAAGTACTCGATTTGATATGTTTTTCAATATATGTGTATGATTTCAGCAAGGACAGTGTTGGACAATATGAGAGTCACGGGGCTTTCACTCTTCCTGGTCTTTACCGAGTCGTACACGGCATCGATGTGTTTGATCCCAAATTCAACATCGTCTCCCCTGGCGCTGACATGAGCACATTCTTCCCTTACACCAACGAGAAGCAGCGGTTGAAACATTTCCATCCTGAAATTGAAGACCTTCTTTACGGTAAAGTCGAGAATGAAGAATACATGTAAGTGTTCGTCATATCTTAGCAAAAACCCTAATTTGAAAACGATTTTACTTACACATCAAGCTATCATTTTTCCAACAGATGTGTGCTAAACGATCGTAATAAGCCAATCCTGTTCACAATGGCAAGGCTAGACCGTGTCAAGAACTTAACTGGCCTCGTTGAGTGGTATGGGAAGAACCCGAAGTTACGCAAGCTGGTTAACCTTGTCGTCGTAGCCGGCGACCGGAGAAAAGAATCAAAGGATTTGGAAGAGAAAGCTGAAATGAAGAAGATGTTTGAACTCATAGAAAAATACAAATTAAAAGGTCAATTTCGATGGATATCGTCCCAAATGAACCGTATTCGGAACGGTGAACTTTACCGTTACGTTTGCGACACAAAAGGCGCCTTCGTACAACCAGCATTGTACGAAGCCTTTGGATTGACAGTCGTTGAGGCAATGACTTGTGGTTTGCCTACATTCGCCACATGCAATGGAGGACCTGCCGAGATTATCGTCCATGGGAAATCCGGGTTCAACATTGATCCATACCAGGGCGACAAAGCCGCTGAGATCATCGTCGGTTTCTTCGAGAAATGTAAGAAAGACCCATCTCATTGGAATGAAATCTCCAATGGTGGATTGAAACGTATCCAAGAGAAGTAAGCTCTTTTTTGTTGTTACTTGTTACCTACGTTAACTATATAGTCTTTGCGGTAATTCTTTTTCCTTTTTTTTATTTACATTTTTGAAAATTTAGATACACATGGAAGATTTACTCCGAGAGATTATTGACCCTGACCGGAGTTTATAGCTTTTGGAAGCACGTTTCCAAGCTTGACCGCCGCAAGAGCCGTCGTTATCTGGAGATGTTTTACGCACTAAATTACCGGAAGCTGGTATTTCTCACGTCCATTTCTCCCTTTTTTTTTCAAGAGTCAAATTCTAGTTTTAGTCCTTGTACTATACTTAATTTTAAAATTTAATCATTATACTTTTAATTTCACATAATTTAATATTATTATTTAGTCTTAAATCACTAACACTTCGAAAAGATTCTGTTAGTAAGCTGATGTGGCTTTTTCTAAAAGAGAAAATTTAAATTTGAAAATAGATTTTTAATGCCATTTAAAAGGCTAAAATTATGGTTATAAAAAATACTTATTTTGCGCTAATTTGTCATTAAAAAAAAATTAGCCCGACTGAAGGAATTCTTTTAATAGTTTTAGTGATTTCAACTAAGATATAATATTAATAGGGTAAATTACGTGGACATTTTCCTTTTTCAGTCATTCAATCATGAAAAGTTATAAAATGGTCACTAAATTATTTAATTTTATCTTTTTTAGTCACCCAACTGGCTTGGATTTTGGGGTGTTTCCATCTTTACATTAGCCTGCTAGTGGTAAAAATAAAGACAAAATTGAATAGTTGAATGACCGTTTTATAACTTTTTATAGTTGGATGATCATTTTATAATTTTTCATAGTTGAGTGACCGAAAAAGGAAAAAAAATCCTAATTATGTGACCTTTATTGTAGTTTACCCAGATTAATAATAGGAGAAGAATCAAATTATGGCAAATAAAACTGACGTGGAATTAAAAAAATTCAAAATCTGAATTTTTTTATATAATTTAAGGGTTGAAATTATGGTTATTAAAATTCAAAATCACATTAGCTGACTAACAAAATTTCTTCATGGTGTTAGTCATTTGGACTAAATCATAACAACAATAATAATGGTAGGATCAAATTGTGCTAATTTAAAGTATATAAAAACTAAATCTCCAAATTAAATATAGTATAAGGACGAAAATTATAATTTAACTTATCATTTTATATGGTTCCTATATGAAAAGCTATTGTTAATGTTGTTGTTTTTTTTTTTTAATTTATTTCAGGTTGAATCAGTTCCTCTAACAGGTGAGGAGTGAAATATTAAATGAGAAGTCATTGTCTGAGAATAATAATAAAAATATTGCTGTTTTTTGGAATTTCTATTTGGCTTTTAATATTATTTAAATACACATAGCAATTCTTTTGCCTCCAATCAAATAATTTTTTATATATGATTTTAGATTCTATATTAAAAATGTATAATTTTATAGATCATTAGTGAATTAATGATGTCATATTTTATAAAATAATGTAAACATAATATTAATGTAATTTTCTGGATAAACTCCCTAGTTGATCATTTAGCTTTTACAACGCTTTCATTTTGGTCACTCAAAATGAAATCCTTGCAATTTCATCACTCAACTTTAAGGGGTGCTTTCATTTTAGTCACCCAACCGTTAAATCTCTAACGGCGGTTGATCGCACACGTCATATCATGTTTACACTTTCATTTTGGTCATTAAAAAAAACATATTTTAAGTGTTGATTAGAGTAAAAAAACATTTAAGATTAAAGTGAAAAAGTCGTAGAAACTGCTTTAAAAATTTGACAAATTGTACTTTTTACCCCATTGCTAAAAGTTCTATTTTTTTAACATTAAGATTTTAAATTTTAAAACATTAAAATCAATTAAATAAATTATTGAAAGAATTTTATCTCTTGATAGTGTCAATCGATTTGTTACTATAATATTGAAATTAATTAATTTAATCTTCTTTTAAATTTTAAAATTTTACTTTATTTTACCAAATTAAAATTAACTAAAATAATTCATATTTAATAATTGTCTATGAAAAGTATTTAGACTAATTTTTCAAACCTAGGCCAGCTTAGCCCAAAAAATGAGTTTACCTTTTTTCCTAAGCCTGACCCAATTTAAGAAAGGTAAACCCGGGCCTACCCATATTTAATTTTTTTAGATTAATTTTTATTTAAAAATATTTTTTTAAAAAGCCATAATACAAAAATTAAAAAGTTTTCTAACACATTAAAAAGTATTTATATTAAAAAAATTACCATAAATAAAATAAATATTTTATTATATTAAAAACACAAATAAATATAATAAATGTTTTACTGTATTAAATATAATTTTTATATTTCATATTTTGGGTTGGGTTATTTAGTTGGGTAAGTTTTTTTTTTAAATTTTGAGTAATGAGTTTAATTGTTATTAGGCTAGTGATTTAATATAAATATATATAATTATTATTTAACATATATAATTAATATAATTACTTTTTATTACATAATATATTCAATTCGGGCTTGGGCCAAGAAATATGACCCAAGGCCCGATCCATATAGAAAGCAAACATTAATTTTTACCCAACTCCATTTTTTGAATCTCATATTATTTTCAAACCTTCACATTTTTCGACTGAACCTTCAAATTTAAACGAATGACCCGACTCATAAGCAGATGTAGCAGTATAAACATTGTGTTTTCACTAATTATTTTCAATCTTATCCACTGACCTATGTTCTGTTCATTGAAATTGAAAAACAACATAACGTGATCATATCAAATTAGACAAACCATAAATAATACTTAATTGATTTTTTTCAAATCTTAAAATTAATTAATTGAGTGGGAAAAAACAAGGAGTACTAAATCATGCGTTTAATAGTGACAAAATGCCATTAATTTGATTATCAATCGCATGTACATTCCAATTAATCTTATCTATTGACCTACATTATCATTGGCTTCCATTCCAATAAGGAATTGATAATATTATTGTTCTCAGTGAATATTTTATCTCATGTAATTAGTTCAGATTTAACGTGTCGTGAGCAGTTGTCCAGTAAAATTGATTCATAAAGTTAGAGGTGTCTCGATTGGTGGACCTATAAAACTTAATGAGGAAGTGTTAGTACAAAGAATGAGAATAATTATGTAGTCAATTGGGCATGTAGGGGGACAATATCTTCAATTGTTGGGGAATTGGTCTGTTGCTCGGTCGACCTCCTCAACATAATTCTTGAAGACTTAACTTTTCAAGGTTTGTGACTTCTTCATTCAACAATATTGTCTCTAAAGTTTAAACTTAACTTCTTTCCCTAAAAGTACAATGTATTTTACTATTTACCCAACACTTATATAATAAATAAATAAAATACATGATAAATTTTGTGACATAAAATTAAAAAAGTACGATGTAGCAAATACTAGGTTTTAAAATTTTTACTAAATAAATTCCTTTTAGTGATATAATAGATACAGTAATTGAATCCACATGGGGAGGGTACGTGTGTGATAGAGGTAATTTAATATGTTGATGGTTCACATTTTTGGGACATTAATTTGATACCATGTGTTGTTCACATGCCACTGCTCATTGACCGCCGAAATTGTTACATTCACCACATAAATATTGTTCCCATATGATATCATCTGACATTGACATACATGACTAAGGTATAAACTTTAAAGTCTTTGCACCAAATATTAATTGTTCATCAATTGACACCCATATAAGTTTAATACTAATAAAACAAATTTTCCTACATCGAATTTTAGTTACCTAACATCGTTATTACAGTAACAATTAAGAGTATATAGAGTATTTAAATGTGTCTTTTTTTATTAAAAAGTTTGAAGAAGAGTTGGATCTCATGTGTTGGCCTGATAATAAATGTGTTTATCGTCTTAGGTGTAATTTTGGTTCAAGTCATATTAGTTACGTTGTTGCTAAAACTTTGCCCTTCTCTTGTAATTCATTAAAAAAAATTAAAGAAGAATTACGAATAGGAATAAAGTAAATTATATGAACAAAGACAGAATGTAATGGTCAACTAAGATGAAGATTAAAATTTTTTGAGTTTAAAATTTAAAAATTTTATATTAAAACCACTTAAATTGAATTCAAGAGAGGACAAAATAAAATTTTTTATTAAAAAAAACTCAAAAAATCAAATTGAACTATTAATATTAGAGAGTAATTAGATTGCAATTGTTAAAAAATGACTAAACTATATTAGTAGTCACTCAACTCTTTTTTTTTTTCTTTTTTGGTCACACAACTGTGAAAAATTACAAAATGATCATCTAATTATTAGTAAATTTTATTTTTGGTCACCCAACTATGAAAAGTTACAAAATAGTAACTCAACTGCTCAATTATGTCCATTTTGTCAGTCAACTCTCTTGGGTTTTTGGGTGTTTCTATTTTTATGTTAGACAGTTGGTGACCAAAAAAGACAAAACTAATAATTTGGTGACCGTTTTGTAACTTTTCATAATTAATTGACAAAAAAAAACATAATTAAGTGATTACTAATGTAGTTTACCAAAAAAAAGTCGACGTCATGTTGTGCCTTGGATATGCCCGAAAATAGATTGTCAATAAATTAATAAATAATTTTAAAAATCATTAAAATTAAATATGAATATTATTTTTTCTTAATAGGTGACATCTTTTGATTCTCTAATATAATATAAACTAGTATGGTTTCACTCACATTTCACGTTTAGTTATTTATTAGTTAAATTATAAAGTAAAAATTTAAAGGTTACAATATATTAAAAGTTATTGTACTTTTTTATATTAGGAATTTAATTCTCATACTTTTATTTTCAGGAATTTAGTACCTCTATTTTTTGAAATTAAAAATTTTGATTCATTTGTTAACACCGTTATAATTCTTCTATTGAATTTGCTAGTGTTTTGAATTTAAAAAAAAATCACTTGGTATCCATGAAATAAAAAATAGACATTGTAATATACTTGGATTTAATGGAGAATTTTAACAGTGTTAACAATTATTAAAAATTCACTTAAGCATTTTAATCAAAGTAAAATACTTACACTAGCAAATGAAATTTTAAGAATTGAGATACTAAATTATATCAAAATTAAATTTAAAATTTAAGAACAATATATAGATCAAAACTGAAATTTAACCATTCTTATATAATTTTAAAAGAATAAAGGGATGAAAACTACAATTTAACCGTATTTTAAAAAAAATAGTCATCTCCTCATATATATATATATAAAAAGAAAAAAAAAGACATGTGTCATGAATTAGTGCTTTCCTTTTATATTAGTAGCATAGATTATCATTACATCAAATATAAATTTTATTCCTAATTGTATTTATTTAGTTGTTAAGCAAATATTTTAGGGCAATACATACAAAACACCCACACTAATCAATAGCTTCTCTTTAAGCAATTTGTCCTTCTATTAAACTTTGGTTAAAATATGCTAATGGTGCCAATATAAGTGATTGAAGTATATGTATATATATATAATCAAAAGCTGACCCTTTATGTGTGTGTTTTTTTTGGGTACGTGACCTTTTATGTTGTATGCATGTATTTCATTATTTAAAGAGTTGAATTTGAATCTTCCACTTATTTATTTTTTATATCACTATTTACATTAATAATATATTGTATTAAATTTTGCTTTGCCAACTTCGAAAAATAAGGAAAATAATATTGTTAAGAGGGATAATTATGAATTCAAAATATGAATCGTAAGACGGACATGAAGAATAAGAAATTTAAATATCTAAATCCTATTTTGTTGTCTACAAAAGTAAAACATATTCGATTGTCTTAAACTCATTATAAATAGTAATTAGAATATTTACAAATATTTAAATCCGCACTATCGATTGTGGTACTTATACTAAACAAAAGACAAGGGGCATTATATGTCAAATTTTCAAAATTAAGGGACCAATTACAAAAGTCTAAATTCATAGTCCACAGCCCGACCCGGAAATCACAGGTCCATCGTTTTACAATACCCGAATCCATTGTGTAACTATTTGAACCGAAATTACAATTTCACCCTTTCCTAACTCCTTTATAAACGAACCTTCGTGCCCATTTCATAAATCAAAATCACTCTCTTTAGTCATCTACTTTTCAAGAATTCCTTCAAACCTCAACAATGGCTAAAGGCGGCAATAAGCTGACGAAGCTGAAGTCCGTTTTGAAGAAGCTAAACTCATTCAACAACAACAAGCATCAAAGCCGGCCGACAACGTCGAGCTCCGCCGTGGCGGCTTCGGGCATCGACGAATTCTCATCGGCCAATCTCCATACCGTCTACGTCGGAAAATCACGGCGGAGGTACCTTATCAGCTCAGACATTGTCGAGAACCCGTTGTTCCGTGAACTGGCGGAACGATCCGGAGATCAAGACGAGGCCATCATCAACGTGCCGTGCGAGGTTGTGTTGTTTGAACACTTGCTTTGGATGCTCGAAAACGCCGATCCTCAACCTGAGTCATTGGAGGAGCTCGTCGAGTTTTACGCTTGTTGATTTTTTTTTTCCTTTTTTTTATTTTTGAAAATCAGAAGAAATGTTCCCGTGTGGTCGTTCGCATGGTACCGAAGTTGTACATTATGTGATAATGTTGAGAACGGTGATGAAAATTTGGAGGGTGATCAGACAGTTAACGAGAGAAAATCGATTTCAATGGCGAGGATTTAACCGAGTTCATGCCCCGGTGAAGAGATTTATATTTGTGTATGTCATTGTTGTTCTTTGTCATTTTTCTTAAAAAAAATTTAAGAGATTAATGAATGTTCATTAATTTTACAAATGTGTTGGATTCCACTGATAAAAAGATTCAAAGTAAAATCTCGAGCTTAAATTATATGGATTGCTTACCATTTAATGGAGGGGAAGTCTTGTTTCGAAGGATTCGACATAAAATCATAAAATTTTAAGTATTTTTAAAGGTTTTAAAGTAGTAAGTATATCATCTGGTTGAAGAGATATTCGATTTTAAATTTGATCCAAATTTAATGTAATTATCGAAAACTAGAGGATAAGAAATGGAGAAGATATGGGTGTGATGTTGAAATCATGGACATCATTCAATCTTTATCTCAAACATGACCAAAAAGAAGAGAGGAAAATCTTTATCTCAAACATTCATAATGCTTGAAGAAAAGTACAGTACAGCAAGTTTTTGGGCTCCAACTTCTATGTTTTGTCTTCCTTTTACATAGGCAATATTATTTTTATTTTATTAATTAAAATATGTTTCAAGTATTTTGTTTTTTTATATATATTTAGGATTTAATTTCTTATTTTATTTTTAGAATTTTAATTTATGTAAATATTTGAAAATTAAAAATATTCGTTAGAAAATCATGTAATAAAAAAATGGGGTTATAATAGACCTAAATTTAATAAAAGAATATTAACAATGCTACACATAAATCAAATTATAATAACATATGTATTTACTGCATTGAAAACTTAGATTTGTCATGTTATAAGATCCGTTTGTTTTCAATACCTTCAAAATCAAATTTCTCTAGTAAAAATATCACGGAAGCCCCTGTATTAAGAGTTAGATAGTATTTTACCCCTCTACTAAAAAATAAACAAATTAATTCATATACGTTAGATTAAAGAGCAAATTAGTCTACCGCCTGAATTAATATAATGATAGTATTTAAAGAAACTTAATTAAAACATTCTGAAAGCTAGAGTCCTTATGATGGAATTAATCATTTATTGAATTTAGTGTGTTAGTGAAGTAAACTTGCTGGCACATGCCCCCTCTGCCTTGCTGGAAAATTGCCCCAAATAAGCAAATCAAAGCCCTAAAATGTCACCTTTTCCCATTACATGAAAAAAATATGCACCACCAAATTTATAAGCAGCTAAAAACAGAGTGTATTTAACTTTTTTGGGGGGGGGGGGGGGGGGGCCAGCAAGTACGACAATTTTGTGGATTAAGAACATCAACACCAAACAAAACTCTTTGGTAAAATTACCATGAAGGTCCTTGTATTAAAAATTAGATTACATTTTATTTTATTTCTCATAAAATAAATAAATTAATGCTTGTACGTTAAATCAAAATGCAAACAGGTTAGTTCAGTTAACTTTTCATTTCTACTACTAAAAAACCAACAGTTACACATGACGTGCAGTGCATACCTCAGGTTGACGTATAGGAATCAATTTACTTTTTAATCTTACATGCAATGACTAATTTGTTTATTTTTTAGTAAATAAGATTAAATACAATCTAACTCCTAATAAAAGCATTTCTACATTAATTTTACTATTTGCTTTTGTTTAATGTCTTAAAGTATAAATAATATAAAGAAAAAATAATTTAATTTAATAATATTCTCAATCTATATTAAGAAATGTATTGTTCAATTTGCTAATGATTGGGTTGTTGTTATTTATTTGTTCGAGAATTGAGATGCTTTATTTGTTTATTTATTTATTTTAGATATACCCACACGCTCTGCTAGCTTTGTTGCCTTTTGTTGGTTACACCCCCTCCCCCCGCCCCCCTTCTTTTTAATTGACACCATATCAAAAATGTCTAATTATGTGCCTAGTCCTTGAATTCTTCGAGCTTGTTTATTTCTAACAATTGAATCCTTTTATATGCTTGATCTAAAAATACTTTTGTTAAATTAAAATGTCACATATTTAAATATTCATTGAGCCACATGATATCGTTTGGTATAAGTACCAAATTGGGATAAAATTAAATTAAATACCCAATTAAACGTTAAACTCAAATTCAGGTACCAAATGGTATATTAACCAATTAAAAACAATTTTTTATGTGAAAAAAAAAATGAAGGCGACACGTTGATACATTAAAGTCTATAAGTTAGGAGATTGGATAGTTTAAAATAATGTTTAAATAAATTGGCGGTGGTGACTTTAGATTGATTAAACTTTGAGATTATTTTATTAAAAGTTAGAAATTAATTAATGGCTCTTAAAAATAATCTCAAATTTTAATTATTTTTTTAAAGCCAATAAAGAGAATAATTGAAGCATAAAAAAATTGAACAAAAGTCAAATTGAAAGCATAAAAAATTTGAAAAATTAGAATTAGAGTCCACACCAAGTAATGCTTATCATTAATAAAATTCATGACAGCTAATTAAAGTGATAATTGTTTTGACATTCTTTTTTTTGTGTGTGGATGAGATAATAAACAATTTTAATTACTTATATTTTATATTATTTATTATATTTTTATATTGGATTTAAAATAATATTTTAGTTTTATTCTTGAATTTTGAATATTAAAAACTATGTTATTAAAATTGAAAATTATACCTTCTTGTTTATATTATATTACAATTTTGTTGTAATTTAAATTATTTAGTTTTTGAGTTTCGCTTTTATTAGTATTTTATTAATATAAAACTAAGACACTGTACAAATATGGACCCGTCTCACCAAATTATTTATGGTCATTTTTTAATTATTTTATAACATTTCAATAATTTTTTTACCTTGAATCCTGAACTCAAACTTAAACACAAACTTTGAGTTCAAGGTTTGGGGGTTAAGTTTAGGTTCAGGATTCGAGGTTCATAGTTCAAGGTAAAAAATTTACCAAAATTATGTGTCAATGATAAAAAAATTTTTACTGAAATGTCATTAAATAATTGGAAAAAGACTATAAATAATGTGGTGAGAAGAGTTCATAAAATAATTTATCCATTACACGTATTAATATTCAACATTTAGTTTTTCTTTTCAATAAAACATAAAAAAAAGTTTGAATTTCATTTTTATTTTCTTTCTAACTTACAATATTTTAATTATCAAAACAACTAATATATTTTAATAGTTTAATCATTTTCAATAATTTGAATAATATTTTTATATTAATTAAATAAATACATAAAATTACATACAACAAATCGAGTTAAAGAAATAATGAAAATTTTATTCTAAACTATATTTTTACGAAAAAAATTCTTTTTATATCTTTTGCTGTAAGTTGGAAAAAATATTTTTTTAAAAAAAATTATAAGTGAATTTAATAAGCTATCATATCTTTTATTTATTAATTTTTATTTCACATATAATTTAAATATATTTATTTTGATTTTTAATTTCATTTGTAAAAAAAAATTATATAAAATGGCAACTAAAAGTAATAATAAATTTAATTTGTTGATGAATGTATAATGGTAAATTGGTAATTAAGATTTAGGGACTGAAAAAAACAAAAAAGAAACTCAAATTAAGGGATGGAGTGACAGCAAATAGATGAAGACAAAGCTAGGGGAGCTACCTTCCATAAATAAAATATAATTAAAATGATTTTTAAAAAAAGAAAAAAAAAGACAAGCGGCATTTGCGGCTTTTTAGGGCAAGATGCTTTCCATCTCTCTGCTTGTCCTTTTCTGTAAATAACAGCTGCTATGTCTATGTGGGGAATATTTGTCTTTTCATTCTCAGCCACTCCCTCACTCACTCCTCTCCTAATTTTTCCAACTCTTTTTTTTCTTTTTGAAATTAGGATATTCATTATCGGTAACTGTCTCTCTAGATGATTAGTCACAAAAACGCTCTATTTAGAACTGTATGGATAGATACATAATTAAGAGTTTTGATGCTTAAATAAAATAAAATATTAAAAATTAAGACAAATTATTTAGTGCATAATGAGTGAAGTTTTAAAACTCTACAAACAGAATTAAGAGTTTGTGGAATAAATACTAACAATGTATTATATACTCACCCTTATATTGATAAGATTTTATAATGAAAATCGCAATATAAAATTTTAGAGTCCAATGTAATATAATTAATTAGCAAAAAAGTAATTTTAAGTATTTTTCGTTAACTAAATAATAAATCTAACTAAATGAATCAAACATAGTATTATAACATACTCACCTGATAATATGCTAAATAATCTCTATTGCTAAAAGTAAGAAATTTTAATGAAATAAATAATTTAGGGACAAATATAAAAATTATACATGAATTTTGGTCTAATATGTAATTTGATACAAGAATTTTAATTTGGTGTAACTACACAAATGTAGTTCAAATATATACATGAAATTTTGATTTTGATTCAATTATATATATTTAAAGAAATAAATACATCGGTTTATTTTTATATTGAATAAATATAATTATTTGTATATGTGTCATGTTAGTGATTTGTAAAAATTGAATCAAATTAACATTTACCACTATACCCAACACTTGTTGATAAAATATCACATGTTTTTAAGTAATATTATATCAAATTAGTAAAATTTTACATTCTAATAACCAGAGATGTCCATATGTTGGGCCAAACCGAAACTAGATTTTAAAAAATTTTAAGCCTGACCCGATTGTCCAAAAGCCGATATTATTGTTTAAAAATAATAAATATTAAAAATATATTATTTTATATTAATATTTACATATTTATAATTCACTTCAAATAAAAATTATTTACAACATATATATATATTAAAAAAATATGTGAGTGAAATTAAAATAATATAATACATATATTTATAAAAAGTTCACAAAAAATGAGGTCATATTTTTATAGATTTTATATAAAAAAATAAAATGACAAAAATATCTTCAAAACATATTTATTATTTTGTAAAATATTTGGATATTTGGTAAATTTTTTTAATTGAAATGGGACTTGATTGATGAGTGAAATCAATTCAACTAATCATTTAATATATACTAAATTTTGACATACGTTCTTGCTAGATGCTCGTTTGGTATAGGTTTAAACAGTATTACATCCATCTCCATCTCTGATATTGTATAGAAAAATTAATAAAAAGTATAATAATGCAAGTTCAAATATTATTATTTTCATTATATGTATTTTTTTTCTAAACTTATAAAAATACATAAAGACATAAATAATTTAAAAATATATTTTTTTACTTTGTAAATATTTTTAAATAATTTATTAATTAAATTGAGACCCGTAGAAACTCGAAAATTACTTAATAAAGTATAGGTTATAGATAATGTGTAAGTAAAATAAATGAGATGAGAACAAAGATGCATTCATGATGTTAATTTAAATCTTATATGTAAATGGAAAAAGAATGAGAGAGCTCACGTGGGATTGTGTCGTGGAAATGGGATTTTGGGGGTGAAGGATGAGGAACTTTTTTCATTAATTTTACATAATTATTGTTATTGTTAATTCTAAAATATAGTAATATAATTTTTAAGAAATTACTACAATCATGATTAACTTTCCAACATGGGATTCTTTTGGTATTTTTAATGTTTATTTTATAGTTTATGTTTGAAGTTTGTAGCTGTTCTTTCTAACAATATTCGGGGTTTATAGAATAGATGATATAATTTTGTACCTTTGAACTTGGCAATCAAGTCCATTTTAGTACTTGTGGTTTTTCTTGGTTCACTTTGGTATATGAACTTGGAAACTAAATCCATTTTGGTCACTGAACTTAATTCCGTCAAGATTTGATTACGTGACTAGTGTTCTTGGAATATGATTGGATTAGTCAGTCAAACTGATTGGATTAAGAACTGACTAGTACGCTAGTTCAAACAAAAGGATTGAACCGATTAAATTTTATTTTTTAAATTTTTTATGAATTTTAAATTATTTATTTAATTATTATTGGTCTAGTAGCTGAATTGATAATTGAATAGAGAACAAGCGGTTTGATTGGTTCAACCACCAGTTCAATTATTAAAACATTATGCATGACACGTTAAGATTATATCACGTCATCACCTAAAAATTTATATAATTTTTTTAATTTTCAAGTGATAATATAACACAATCTCAAGATATTATATCTTTATTTTCAAGTTCGAGAATCAAAATAAAAATATTTACCCTCACACATACAGCAAAGATTTGAATGAAAATATTTTGTTAAATTCTCAACAATGATTTACATGAAAAGGTAGGATTGTTTGATAAATTAGGTATTAAAATCTCATTTTTCACAAACATTATATTTATAATATATTATGTACATTGCACCTTATTATTATTCCTACACATCCTCTTTGATATTGATATCATCTAATAAGATTTTTCACTTTAAGAAGATATGACATGACTTGATCTGCTCAACACCAAACCTAGAACTCCATGTTACAGATCATTTCCAAAATCATGTTACATGCCTCACATGACTTACTTTTAAAGTTTCAACTAATTATTACTATTAATAATTAACTAAATTTATGAATATGATTTGGGTTTAAAATACTCTTTTTCTATTTTTAAGTTTGAATCCAATTCGATTTGATTTATCATAGTATAATCAGTACATTTTGTGTTTATCGAGCTGAGCGAAAATACGATGTGAAAGTAATAAAAAAGAGTACATATTATGATTGAAATATAAGATTTACTAAATGTTGCATTTTAAAGATATTTTAAATATTAATTCATATAGTTAAACCATGGGTCATGAACCAACTTTAACTTTTTTATTATTATACTATACATCATTTAAGTCTCATCATATGTGAAATTCAATAATTATATTAGAATTATGTAAATATAATATGTTTTCTTTTAAGTTTATAAGTACAAATAAATAATATCAAAATCAATTATAATCAAAATCAAGTATAGTGAAGTACAGTCAAATTAATATCTGAAACGAAATCAGAATAGTTTTGAAGACAACCCATGCACAATGAAATTTAAGTATAGTGAGAGTCGAACTTAAGGCATTACCATCCCAATAATCTCAACTTTTGCTGACGTGAGCAAAGCTTAAATAAGTACAACTTGAACCCAGACCATACTTAAGTCAATAAACATCTTTAACCATCAGGCCATCACATGAGAATTTTAGTAATAGATTATTAATATAAGTTGTAATTAATATGTCCAACGTACATATATTATAGATATAGACATGAGTAGGAGCATGAGAGGCCCAATAGAAGCCGCCATTGATGAGTCTCCTTCAAGCCTGTTTTTTAAATAAAAAACTCGAATATATATAATTTAAAATTTTATTCGATTTGATCTTTAAATTATGTTTGTTTTTCTATTTTGGTATTTTTTTTCTTATTTTAATACTTAAGATATCTTTTGGTTATAGATTTTAGTTCAAAATTGTAACGTGTTAAAAGAAAAACTTTGTCCAATAAAATCATACCATCTGTCTTAATTTTCCAATGTGATTTGCATGAAAAGAAAAAGCTTTTCTTTATAATTAAACGACATGGAAAAATTATGACAATAGCATAGTTTTATTAGACTAGAGTTTTTTCAACGAAAAGAAAATTTAAATATCCAAATGGAATAAAACAAAAGTTTAAGTACTAAAGTAATAAAATAGGCATTTCTTAGGGGTCAAATAGTGAAGAAAGCCTAAAAGTAGAAATCATGAAAACATGAAATCTCTGGTTGACATGAAACAGCCAGTAATGGTGATAATGGCATTGAGAGGGTGGGGGCCATTCAATTCAATGCAAACTCATGAGTTGTATACCAATTTGCATGTTAAAGTAAAAGCATGCATATATATATATCCTAATCACACACCAGAAATTTTTTATCCTAATTACAAAATTTCAATACCATCCATCTAAATTTAATTTAATTCGATTTAATAATTAAAAATTAAAAATTTGAATTTAAAATGATTTAAACTTCAAATGGATTGAACTCAAAATTAATTACCTGAAATTATTGATAAAAAAAAACTAGAATAATATGATCCTTCTGTCACCCTCATAATAAAAAGGGTAATCTTGTATTCAAGATATGGAAAGAGCTATTAGGTGCTCCATTTTTATAGTTCACATTGAGGCTAAAATTATATAGAAAACTTCCCAGATTCTACGAGTGAATAAAAAATTAGATTTATATTAGATTTTACTTGAATCACCTTATTTATTCTTTTGAAGAGAAATTGATTTAGGCCTTGGTTGGAAGAAAAGAAATATTCCTTGTTAATATGCCTCAAATGATCCATATCTTGTGGTTAAATATTGATCAACACATTGAACTATCCATGTGGTCAAAACCCTCATAGTCTAGGCACAACAACTAATTATTAGGAGTGCACTCTACCATTGAGTTAATAGATTGTTGCGAGGGCCTCCCACTAGGGTTCTGCTATGCCCAAAGCGAAAGAGGTCCCATCCTTCCCTTTCCTTTTTACACCCTTAAGTCGCGACAGGAAACGACCTAGGAGCATATAAGGAGATTTTATCAACTTGTTTTGACATATAGATATTTATGATTTTTTGTATTTTTAAGGGTTAAATCACTTTTTGGGCCTCAACTTTGGCAATTTTTCCTAAAGTAGGGCTTGGACTTTATTTGGTCTAAGTTACGCCCTAAGCTTGGCAATTATTCTTACATTGGGGCTTAAACTTTTTTTTATCAAAGTTAAGACCTGAACTTAATAATTGTTCTCATATTGAGGCTTAAACTTTTTTTTTGTCCAAGTTAATCCTTAAAAACCCTAAAGTTCAAGTCTCAATATGGGAACAATTGCCAAGTTTATGCCCCTATGCAGGAACAATTGCCTAAATTTTTTTTATCCAAGTTAGGACCTGAACTTGGTAATTATTCTCATATTGAGGCTTAAACTTTTTTTATCGAAGTTAATCCTAATAATTTGAATATATCTAGAACTAATTAGAAACAAATTTAAACCAACCCAAACATGAGTGGACTTACAAGATTAAAATCTAAAGAAAACCATACATATTTTATAGAGGGCAAAACTAAACTTAAAATCTCGAAATTTTTAAAACTTCAATCCTATCCATAAACCTAAGCTTGGTTCACATAACTTTTTTTGTATTCTTCTTGCATTTGAGTAATAAAATACACCATGTTCAATGGAAACATTGTCGCTTTTTTCATATATATCTATATATATATGCTATCATTTTCATGGGTGGCTCAAGAAATAAATTTGTTTGGAAGGGGGGGAGGGGCTAAAGCATTGCATTCAACTATTACAAGCATAGGTATCTTTCAGACATTACTGTATTTTTACTCTCAATGGTATCGTTGTTATCACTACAATCCAAATATTCAAGACCATATTTAAACGACATCACATGTGATGTTCTCAAAGTCTAAAATCCCACGTTCCCACCGAGCTATAACTATGGGTTCTATTCATCCTCTCAGAAAAAAAAAAAACATATCTAGACTTGAGTGAAGGGACTAAAATGCAATTTGTGATAAAGTATAGGGACTTTTTTACTGTACTGTTGCCTTATAATTGTCTAAATCATTGAATCCAATAAAGTATATTAAAATTACTCCTTTGGGTGATATTTTTGCTCCTTTTTATAATGCATTTTTGCTCTTTTTTTGTTTCAATTAAAAGGACAGAAATGAAATTCGAAGTATAATACAGGGGCTTCTATGGTGAACAAAAGTTCAGGTCAAAAAGAAAAGAACAGCACGCAAGTAGCCATGCATGTGCAACAAGGAAAAATAGGACCACCTCAACGTGGATAATGATAATTAATGAACATATTGAATGCTTATGTTCTTTTACATGTGTAGGACTAAAATAGAAGAAAATCAAAATATGGCCAAAAAGATTTATGTCAAAAGCTAGGGCGGAACCTTGCTGGAGTTAGAGGAGACCTTGACTCTTCAAATTTTTGGAAAATATTGATTATGCCCTTTAAAATTTTTAATTAGAACCCTTTAAAATATTTAAAAAATTTAATTAAATCTCATTAAATTTTTAAAAAATTTAAGTAGGTCCTCCCAAACTTAGCATCATTCATGGGTAGTCAAAAGCTTAACATGAAATTTTGAATATATGTGCATGAGGGGGAAAAAAGAGGAATAATGAGATTATTTTCCTTTTGATTCAATAATGAGTTAGTAGGATCCCAAGTTCAATTTATTTTAATTTAGTTTATTTATGCAATTATTTTTAAAGAGAATCCATCAAATAAGTTTGAAATTTGAATCCTTCTTTTTTTAATCTTAGAGAAGTAATGATATTTTATTTTTTTACAATTTTAAGAGGAAGAAAGGTCTAATTGTGGTTTTAACCCTTCGACTATACTACAACTTGAGATTCTATCTTTCTATTTTAATTGACATAATTTAGTGTAGTTATTTTTTGGAAAGTTATTCATAGATCTAAATTGATAATAGTGTTAATTTCAGCCATTAAGGTAATTGGGTGTGATTTGTGAATTTTTCTTCTTTTCTGAGAGCAAGCTTAAGCATTGAACTGACATTTAAATGTATTATCGGTTGAAAATACTTAATTGAATTTTTATATAATATTGCTTGTGTAGTCAAATAACAATAAAACAAATTTCATATCATATCAGTTTAGACCTAAAAGGATAAACTTACGTTATTTATCAAATCATTCTAAAATAGATGGAAAAGTTAACATGTGTTTATTTTACTGACATAGCATACACGTGGATGCTACATTAGTAATTAATTAATTTTTTAATATATAAAAAATTCAGAAAATATAAAATATTTTTAATTTTTAAAAATTAATTGTTGAGGTGGCATACACATGGACTTTCACGTGGCTGCCATATCAACAAATATTAACTTTTCCAGCCATTTTGGGATGATTTGATAATCAATGTAAATTCAAAAGCTAAAAGAGGTGAAATTTTAAATGAATGGTTAAAATAATTTTTTTTATGAAATTAAAGGATTAAATATGTAATTTTCCTTTTATTGTTTCTTATGAAATATGGTATAATCATTGGTTTGAAATAGATTGAATTATTGGAGCCCAAAAGAGTTGGAAATGAGTTCACATGTTTGAAATGGAAAGTTTAGTCTTGGGGGATTAATGAAGCCTCCCATGGAATGGAACTATGAGGAGGAGAAAATGATTACTTCAAGTTTTGAAAATGCTTTCAATTGCGTGGAGGATTAAATTACTTCAAGTATAAATTATGAAGTTACACATTATTTATATAAGATGAAACTCGAATCATATAATGAAAAATTTTCAGATCCTTCTCGTGTCACTAAGTTAAAAAATTATTGGCCAAACTAATTTACTCTTCAACTTATAATATAGCTTAACGAAAAAATGGTATAACTTAGGGTTTATTAGCAAATTAACCTCTAAACTATACCCAATTTTCAGTTTGACACTTAAATTCTTGTGGGTTAGATTTAGTACTTAAAGTATCAATTTTGTCTTAATTTACTCACAATAAGAATATAATATATGGCACGATTTTATTGGATACCATATGCTTATACTAAAATGATAGTTTTGTTACTTTTCAAGTAAAAGACTTGAAATTTAAGTAAAATTAGAAGCCAATTTGCTAACAAAAATATTTACATTTTAACAAAATCTAACCAATTGTATTGAGAAAACTTTTGTGAAGCTCATATTAGCAAAAGAAATAAAGAAAAAGAAGCCCATCACACCCTCCAATACCAAGTATGGCCCATGGACAAGGATTTACCAAATCTACATGTCATTGGGCCAAGCCCATGTTTTCAAGGAGCCTAGTCACTACTAGTTGCCAACTATGGCAAGTTGTCATATGAACAGACCACAAACTTCAGCCTAATTATGATTTTCTTTATTGTATCATACTCAATTTAAAAATTTTGTTGGATTGAGTTTTAGTTCGATTGGTATAAGTATTGTTGCTAATGCAAGACGACGTGGGTTTGAGTATGATCAGAATTTATAATGAAATTATTCAAAAATTATTCAAAAATTTGTTTTTATACTTTTAATTCAATATAATTTAGTTAGTCCACATATATAATTTTTTTAAAAACATAAAACCGAAATCCCAGATTTTCATTTTTCAATTATAATTATTAAAATAGATATATAAGTTGAAAAGAAATTTCAAACTCAATTTTATAATATACGATGAAAACCGTAACTTAATAATAAATTCATTCTTCATTTAGTGATTAGAACTAAAGAATAAATATTAATAATAGTAGGAGAAGAAGACGCATGCCAATTAAAGTATAAAGATTAAATTTCTAATAAATATAGTATATGGACAAAGATTTTGACCATTAATTCGTACCTTTTAATGATGTTAGTAATTTAGCCTAATAAAAATACCAATGTCAAATTAAAGTATAGGGGCTAAATGCTCGAATTTATTATAATACAAGTGCATACCATAATTTGACCATGAACTCATTTTGGACTATGACATAGCACTAATAATAATAGGACCTATGCCAAAATTTGACCATAATTTGACCATAAACTCGTACCTATCAATGGGGTTAATGATTTGGATTAAGGCGTAACATTAATAATAGTAAAGAGAACTTGTACTAAGTTATAGGGACTATATCCCCAATTATGTATAGTAGAGGGGCAAAAACCTGAATTTTAACCATAAATTGTTACCTAATATCATTGCTCTCACCGACATGTTGGTGAATAAACAAATTGAGAACTGTGGGTGTTGTTCTAGTACCAAATTGTTTTAGGTTTAATGATTAGGCAGAAATGGGACAACTCATTCATAAGATTTGGTTGGAGCATACTTTCCAAAAGCACATGACGGTACAAATAATATATAATCACTTGCATTGCACCTCCCAACCAAAATAAAAATTGAGGGTTAAAATATGCTTTTAGTCCCTGTACTTTAAAAGTTAAAGTCCTCCTACTTTATTCATTGAAAAATCTTAGTCCAATCATTAATATCATAAATATTTTCGGTCATATTTGCTAACTTGGAATTTCGATTAGACTGTACAGAAACTATCAATGACGAAAATTTTAACTTTTAAAGTACAAAGGACTGAACCTTAAATTCCATACAGGTAAGGAACTAACAACATATTTTAACCAAAACAGAGTATTTTTCATCCAACTACACTATAATACCATGTGCTAAAGGTTCCTAATATTCCATTCAACTGAACAGCAAACCAACAAAACGACGACCGGAATGTGGTTATCTCATTGGGCATTCTAGACAAGACTCGAAACTGATGAACGAAGGGAGGAAGCATGTATGATGCTTGTTCCTAGTGATCTAACAGGGTAATTGACTCAACTATGCGAATGACAAGCCTAAAACCAGGTACTAAATCCGTAAAAGTTTAACCATCTTGCGATTCGACATCGGATTTCCTAATCGGGGACTGATTCGTTATGGTTTTATGAACAATAAAAGTGTTCCATTACCAATCAAACATTATATGGCAATCACATTCAAGTAAAGGACACAAAGGTTTCACCATTTGCCCCCCTCATTACATTCATTCCATAAAACCTGAATTTTCCTATCTAAAAAGCTTCCTACTGATTGCAAATTAACAAGAAAAGAAGAAGAAAAGGAAAAGTTTTGCATACAAAAGAGATCTTGCTTTAACCTCGAAGTTCTTGGCACGATTACTCGTTCGGCCTGATGTTCAGTTCGGCCTGATGTTCAATGAATCTCCACCTGCAAATGAAAACATATGGGAACTTCATATTGGGGCACAGTTTATGAACAATAAATCATTTGAGGTAGGCATTTACCTCTTCGGAAATCGAGTTATCAAGTATAGGGTAACCTTTAGGATGGTTCTCTATACACTGCAAGAGATACTTGAAGATCTCGATCTCACACGGGAGAGTAAGGCCGCCATTATGATCGTACCCAAATTCATCCTTCGCTTTTTCCAACAAAACCTTAAAGACGGGATGAGTGAGGTACGTCGTGGGGATGATAAACCTCCGAAGCTCTGGCCCAACATAAACTGCCAAGTACCCTTTTGGAACATCAGGAGGCGGTTCAGGACTAGGGCAGCTTTCCTCATCGGAATCGCATGCCATAACATTCGTTAACCTTCGGTTAATCACTCGCCGGTTTTCTTCCGGATGCAAGGCGTTTGGCCTCGAGCCTACTGTCACAGTTTGCCACTTATGAAGAATTTCTTTTAGTTTAACAATTTGCCGGATTTTGGTCAACTTGCTACCACCATGATCATTCATCATTAAAACTTGACACCACAACAGTGAAAAATGAAACCAGGATTGGAATTTTGTAGTGTTTTTTGGATATTGCACTACATCATGTTCATACATAATAAACATCCGAATTAGTACATTACAAAACATAAACCGAACCAATCTAAACCGGAATAACAAAACATACATTAGATCTGCAGAAAAACTAAGGCTAGCCTAATTTTCAATAACCTAATCATGATCATCCTCCAACAATGAAAAATCAATGTAAATTGAACCCTTTTTAAAAATTGTAATCCAAATTCTGATATTTCTGACCAACAATTCAATTGAAACCTTAAACCATGCTAAGAAAAAAAAACATTATCGACAAAACAACAAGACAAAACTGTCCCTTTCACATAAATTCTTCTTCTTTTTCCTTGTCATATCAACCTGACCCAGATTTTATTTCTCAAAAAAGTCAAATAGGAAGGAAAAAATACAAACTTTATTAATACCTGAATATGGAGGAGGAATTAGCAAAGAACCCAATGAAGAAAAGCCATTGCAGAGGAGGAAAAGAAGAGGCTTTATGAGAATGGTTAAGCAAAAACTCTCCAATTAGAGAAATTGAAAGAATAAAAAGGAAAATTTTAAAAAATATTAGAAAATAAATATTGGGTTTTTTAAAATTGAAAATAAATAATGGTTAGGAAAATCAAAGTTGGGGTTGTTTTAAATTTGGAGGATTATTAATAAAAGTTGATGGCTCAATGGCCAAAGCCAGTGTAACGGAGATTGGAGTTTTCTGGCTTTTATGCTTACTTTTTCGGTTCTTATACAGATTTGTGCTAACAAAGGCTAACATGGATACTCAATTTGAGTTATATCAAAATCTATTTAAGTTTGAGGTGAATTAGAGATATGATTGAGTTATTCAAGTTCAAGTTTAAGTTTAATTAAGTTTGTTTATCAATTTTCATATTCAAGCCCAAGAGCAAATTCAAATTATTTTTTTTAGTAGAAGTTGAATTTAATTATAATTTTTTCATAGAGCAAAATATAAATTTATTATATATTAATTTATGATTTTATCATTTTTGAAGAGATTAAATAGATTTTCTTTTTCCTCATTTTTAGGGGCTAAAGTATAACTTTTATTATATATTAATTTATAATTTATATATAAGAGGATTAAATTGAAAATTTTTCATTTTAGAGCTAAGGTGTAATGTCATTATATATTAAATTATAGTTTCTCTGTTTATAAGGGGATTGAACTGATTTTTTTTTTTTGGGAGGGGGCCAAGGCCTTGCTTGTCTCTCTTATATTAACCTCCGCTCAAGTTTGCACTTAAGCTCAATTAAACTTATATGTATTCAAGCTCAAACCCGACTCGATAATTAAGCTTAAGGTTTGTAACATATATTAAGCGAAATAATGTAATGTAAATAATATAAAACTATTTAAAATAAAAAAACTTGATAAGGCTCACAAACCAATAAATCGAGAATTACTAAGTTTGAATTCGACTTAACTAATAGCACAATCTTTAGCTAAACTCAATAGTCACCAAATTAAATTTAAGTTATTTTTAGTTGAACTCGAACAACTTATCAACACCAATATCGTATTTGCACCCCTAATCATATGTGTGGATACTAGAGCTGATCATGGGCTGGGCGGCCCGGCCCGAAGGCCCGCCTGAAAAATGGGAGGGTTTGAGTAAAAATATAAGCCCGAAAAATGGGCTTGGGCAAAAAACGAGGCCCGTTTAGAAAACGGGCCGGGCCTCAGGTAAGAGTTTTTTGGTCGGGTCCGGCCCGAATTATATATTAATATATATATTTTATTTTATTTTTTAATTATTTTAAATTTTTAATATAACTATTTTTTATTATATTATTAATTTGTGTATTGTTTTAAGAATTGTTTTAGTATTATTTTTATTTGTTTTAATATTTGTTTTTATGTTTTTAAATATATTTGATTTATTATATTTTTAAATTTTTTTATTTAATGAAATAAAAAAATTTAATATGGGTCGGGCCGGGCCGGGCTCGGGCTTAGTAATTTTATTTCGGGCCGGGCTTGGGCAAAATTTTAGGCCCATATTTCGGGCAGGGCCGAGCCCGGGCCTAGTAGTCGGGCCTAAAAATTTGTATGGGCCCGGCCCGAACTCGGCCCGACCCGGCCCATGATCACCTCTAATGGATACTTCATATATATATATTATGTTATTAGTTTAATTGTGCTTTTGTAATATTTTACTATGATTATACTTAATTCTCACATATATTGTTTGTAACTATAATTTTACTTGTAGAGGTCTGAAAAGGATTTAATTTGTTAATTATATGTTTAATTATGAACTTCATCTTTTTTATTTTACAAAAAATTAAAAGATTAATTTATTTCTTATAATTTATCATCTAATTAAATACAAAATATTTTAGTTATTATGAAATTAAATTATAAATTGCAATATAATGTAATTTTTGCAATTTTTTTTTTGAAGTTTTAAGTATTGCAATTATAAAAAAAACATACAAATAACTACAAACAGTTATATCATTATAAGGTATGATAAGACTGATAATCGAAACTTATTTAGACCTAAACCAAAATAAATCTACTCAGGACTTAAATATGGTGAGACATAAATCACGATAAATATGGGATAACTCATACATAGTTATTAATAATGGTAATATTATATTATTTGATGATATATTATTATTAGAGAAATTTAGTTCCGTCAATTTTAAAAGTGAACAAACAATAGTAATATTTTTAGTCAATGGTATAGTAATAAATTTAGCTATCAAAGTTTACATATTTTGCCAATCAACATTTAAACATTTTGTCAAATTGATCTTGATCTAACAAATTTAGGTCGCAACATTAATATATTTTGTCGATATTTACACATAATATATAAATATTAAGATCTAAACTTGTTATTATATGAATCAAAATTATGTACAATTGAAAGAGAACCGTCGTTGTAATTGATTACCATTAATTGCTCACTTTTAAAATTGTCGTAAATTAAATTGCTCCATATTTTTAAAGAAACCAATTTACCCAACATCAAAATTAGAAAAGACTGGAGGTATGACCTTATAAATTTTATTTTGATTAAAGTAACAAAAGGGGACCACCTTAATAACTCTTGCTTTGTTGTAGTTTTATCTTTTTATATATCAACCGATACTAATTAGGACTTATGATGGTTCGGTTCATAATATACTTATAATGATAAAAAAAATAATAAATTTTATTCAAAATATTCAATGAATAATTACATTCGAGATTTAGCTGGCTGTTTCCCTCAGTAATATATTTTGTCTGGAAACAAAGAGTCGTGGAGGGGATGTAGCTCAAATGGTAGAGCGTTCGCTTTGCATGCGAAAGGCACGGGGTTCGATCCCCCGCATCTCCATACCATTTTTTTATTAGACCCTATACTTTGCCTAAATTATGGATTTGGCACGTATACTTTAATTTGATCAATTTTAATCATTTTACTTTTTTGAATTGGTCAGTTTTAGCCCTGACCAAACGGTAGTAGCTAAATCCATGATTTTAGTAGCTATGTTTTCAAATTTTGAATTTTTTATCTTAATAAAAACGATAGTTGTTAAAATCTATTAACTAGTTTTTTTAGTAGTAATATATAAAAATAATAAGTTTTATATGTCATTACACATATAATAATATGATGAAGACTAAATTTCAAAATTCTGAAAGCACATGGACTGAAAATCACCAAATTTAAAATATAAGGATTTAAATCCACAATTTTACATAATACAGGTACTAAAAATAGAATTTAACCTTAAATTTTGGTTGTTACTTTTTTTGGGCTTTCTAGAGTGGGATTTTGGATTGCCAAAGAACTACCAAGAGGTCTGCTTCTTATTTGCAATATGGGTTCATTTCCTATGTTTTGATTCTATGGAAATTGTTATTTATTAAGAAAAATGAGATCCCAATGTAGTTTTTAATTCATCACACTTCACCATTATTTTTATAATTTCATCAAAACCAATCTCACTACCTATCTAAACGAACCTTCAAAAAAATATCAATAAATGAATTTTTTCGCACACTACTCACCTTTATAGTAATTAATATTTTTTCATATTCCTACTTTTATTTTTAATCTCTTACAAATTAATTTTACTAACCATCCAAATAAACTTTCAGAAAAACTAAATTTTCATCTGCAATACTCAATTTTATCACTACAGTAATTAATACCACCTTACCCTTTTTTTTAATTTCAAAAAGGATTCAAATAAATTGCTAGAATATATTTTTCATCTACTACAATGTATTGACCACAAAGGACTTGTGGGCAATTTATGTAAGTGCTCTCTTAGCTATATATCCCAATAAAAGAAAGGTATAGTTAATTTGACATGCATTATCTCTGTCGGTCTATTTGAAGTCATTGAAAGAAAGCAGCCTAAGACATGACTCATGGTTAACCCCAAGAATTAGTGGTTGTTGTTGTTGACAACTTTGTAAGTTAAATCTATCACTTATGACATGCATGACCCTATAAGGAATTATTGAATTAATGGTGATCAAAACAGTTATATATAGTGGATTCGAAATTTATGAAATTACAAGTAAATATCAGGGAAAGAGATGGGTGTTTAAAAATGATAAATTTGTTATAGATTTTTTTAAAATTTTGTAAATTTATTTTTGACTCTTTTAAAGTAATATTTTAGCTTCGCTTTTAAGTAAGGAGCTAATTGTATCTTAAGTAAAAGTTCGGGTTTGAATATTGTAGATAAAGAAAACAATGTTAGAAAATTTTTTTCTTTTTATTTAAGAATTTAACCTGACTGATTTTCAAATTTAATCAAGATATTATCTGATTACCGATTATTGAAGACGTAACAACGTGAAATTTATTTAATCTCTTGCCTCAAATTGATGTTTAGGTTGGTAGAGATTTAGGGGACTAGGCCTCTAGAAGGTTTAAGCTTGTGGTGATGAGTAAATGGTAGCTAATTATATATTGCTTAATTCTATGGTAAGTTTGAGAACGAAACATAGAAGCAAATGAAGCACACTGTGAGTCAAATGCATGAACCACTCAGCCAAATTTACTTCATAGTGAAGAATTTGTTAATCGGAGGTGTGAGACAAAAGCATAGTCTCCAAATGCTAAACAGATTCTGTGTTGCTGTCAATGTGATTGCCTGCTTTGGATCCTTTGTTCGGCCCCATTTGTGAATGGGTTAATTCAATCAAACATCTTAAACTATCGTTTAGTTTTTAAATTAGTCCCTAAACTTTAAAATATTTTAATGGAATCCTCAAAGTATCAAGATTGTATCAATCAAGTCCTAGCAGTCAATTTAGGCATTAATTCTAGTTTGAATTGAGTTGGAGCATATTTTTTTAAAAAAATGGGTCAAATTTTAAACATAGTGTACATGGGCGTATCTAGGGGAGGTATTGCCCATGCCCCCAAGCTAAGAGGTATATATCAATTTCAGCTCCTTTCTAAACAAGTTTTTTACTTTTAGCCCCTCAAACTTCTAAAACTTTATTCTGCCCACCTCTCTCAATAACAAAATTGTTGGCTTCACCCCTGATTGTGTTCCTAATATAAAGAAGTGTTAATACTGTTTTTGGAGAGTAAAATAGACACCAAAAGCCTAGAAATTACAATGTCTCAAATATTAATGCTTATGACATCATTCATATGCAAATTCCATGCACCAAGGATTGGCTCTTTGAGCAGCTCTAATTCATTTCAATAAAACCTAAGCTGGCCATACACCAGATATACATATACGTGTTTTACATATGTTATAAATTAAAATTGAGTTAACATTCAATATTTAAATTAATATTTAAATTGATAAAAATATGTAATTGATACGATATTAATAATTTAAAAAGTGGAGAACATAATAAAATTTAAAACCAACTCAAAATTTTTAATAACATTTAATTGACATGATAGTAATACTTGAATTCAAAGGATCATAACTCCGTACTCATATCATATGAGTTACTGATGGACTGAGAGGATGATAGACATATTGATTGATAGGTTCCACCTAAATGAGGTCTGATTGCACCTAAAGAAATCCTATATAGCTTTTGTTATTTAGTAGCAGTTGGTACGAAACAGTACAAAAACAAAAGGGACGTAATTGTAAATATTTGTTTCCCCTTATTACCTGAACTGCAAACCTTAGTGTTTCTTTCTCATATGACAAAATCTTTTACTCTATTCACTGTTGATTACATCTCAGATTAGCCTGCATATTTAAGACCAAAAGAGGTTTTAAGAACTATTAGCATTTTAAGGCGAATTTAGGGACGCGGGTAAGAGTTTTAGATCCCTCAGAATAGAAAAATTGTAATTTAATTTTTTTAAATGATTAAATTTAAAATTAATAAATAGTAAAATTACACTTTAATCCCTAATAAAAAAAGATATTCCAGCTCATGGAAAAGTTAGAATTATCTTTAGACAACTACTTAATTTTGTTTACTTTCTTAATATATATATACACAGGATGGTGAACAAAATCAATGGGAGTTGGTTGAGTTTTACCTTTCAGTATGGAACTTGCTAGGCTCTTTCTCCCCCATATTAAACGACAAAGTACATGTGTGCCATGCATGGTAGTAGATATCGGTACCGATCAGTACGTACCGTTTCGATTCTAAATTCTTTCTAAGTAAATTAAATTTCATTCCTATTAAAATTTTAGTACTTCTTAATATTTATAAATACCGATTTAATCTACAGGGAAGGGATTGTGTGCCTTTGCTCGGAGGTTTTTTTATCGGTAGTCCAACAATGAAGGCAATAGAGTTAGCATTGGCAACTAGGGTTCCGATTAGAAGAAAAAGGTTACTAACTAAGTGACTATAATATAATAAATCGATAATGTTAATGAAAATATAATAATTTTTTAAAATTCGATGATTTAATTTACGTTTTCTTAATTAATAGTAATCGTATCAATTAAATTAAAACTAAAATTGAAGCGATAATCTAATGGGGATTTATTCGCATAATGTATATCACCTTTACGTAATAAAGGGAATGCTATAATGATAAGATAATCAACTTGTTGCTTATCTTGACTTGGCTGTAATTTTCAATTTAAAACAGGGATGTGACAAGCAATTATTCATTATAACGATGAGGTGCAAATGTTAACATTTAAGTTAAAATGTTTAAAACAAATCTCCAATTATTCTTTTAACTAAGTTCTTGTATTTTTATTGCATTTAAATAAGTTTCTATCTTTGATTTGTAACTAAATAAATTTGGGTAAATTATATAGCTAAATTATTAGTAAGTTTATGTTTTAGTTACTAAACTTCAAAAATTTATGAAATGATTGTTGAATTATTCAAAAATTTTCATTTAAGTCGTTATGTTGCTAAAATTGCTATTGTTTCATATCACCGGCACCAATCGAAAACTCTCTTTTCACTTCTCTTTTACAGTTCAATTTTTTTTCACAAAACAACTTTGAACATCACGAATTTGTGAACCAAATTACAAACAATTTTTTTTTATCTTAGACACTAATCGTCAAATCAACTTGGGTCTAAGGTATTTTCTTTTACTCGTTGATAGGCACTGATTCACCATACCAATTATCAAATCACTGTTTACAACCTACTAGCGGGCAATTATCAAATAAAAACTTTCGAATAATTTAGTGACTATTTTGTAATTTTTTAAATTTAAGTGACCAAACTATAAATTTAGTAATAATTTAGTGACCTTAAATGTGTTTACCCATAAACTTTTACTCTAAATTTTTGATTGAATTTGATGTCATGGTTACCATGCACCAACACAGTAAGGATATTGCCAACTCACCAAAATTATCTATAAAAAATCAATTTTATTTTAGTAATTAAATTCACGAAATTAAAAACCAACCCACACTTCCTTTACAATTTTCTCCACCAACCCATTGTGCATAATTTTTATCATGTATATTTTATCAATAACTTTCTAATTTTTTATTACTTTATTATTAATTTCTTATTGTTTTTCAAAAATATATTAGTTAAAATTTTATTTTTAATATTATTCTTCCTCTTTTTTTTGCCTACTTTATATAAAGGGCAAAACTTAACCCAAGTCACTAAACTATTAGTAGATTTATGTTTTGGTTATTCAACTTCAAAAGGTTACAAAATGGTCACTATTCTAAAATTCTCATTTAAGTCACTAAACTATTGAAAGTTTTTATTTAATTAAGTTATTGGATTGTTAAAATTTTAAGTTTGGCTAGTGAGCTCCAAGCGACGATTTAACGATCGGTACAATGAATCAGTATTCATTGATGAACAGAAGAACATGCCTTAGATCCAAGTTGATCTAACGATCAATGTCAAAGATTGGAGAAGAAATCTATTTGGAATTTGGTTTGCAGATTTGTGGCATTCAAAGTTGTTTCATGAAAAAATTAAACTATAGAAGAGAATAATGAGAGCTTTCAATGTAGGCTATATAAACAAAGAACGTCACACACAACGATTTTAACAGTCCAGTGAGTTAAATGAAAATTTTTAAATACTTCAGTGACTATTTTATAACTTTCAAAATTAATAACCAAAACATAAACTTACTAATAATTTAATGACCTTATATGTAATTTGAGTTTAAAACTTAACATCCATATGTCCCACCCTCAAATCATTAAATGTACAAAGAAAATAAATAAATAAACAAAAGCTATGTTAATTAAAGTTTAAAGGCTCATTTTATCGTCTCAAGTGTGGCTTGAATCCGAATTGTGTTAATTGCGTTTGTTGTTTGAGTTTTATCCTATTATTGTAATTAAAAAAAATTGTTAATGGTTGATGCATGCAAATACTGCAATAATGTAAATGATTACTCCTCTTAAACCATCACTAATTATCAATACTTAGGCTAGTATATTTGCAAAATATTAATTACTAATTAATGGATTAAAGTTCACAATTAATGCATGTTGTGTCTCTGTCACACCTGTCACCCCCCCCCAAAATATAGGGACTTCCCCCTTCAAATAGTAGCAGTACTTTTGTATTTAATTTATAAAGTTTTCTTAGGGTTTGGAGGAGAGAAAACATGAATTTTACATCTCAACTAATGTATGATAAAAGCAAATTAAATTGCATGAAAACCCTTTTGTACTAGATTGAAATTAAACTTAACCTACATTTTAAGTTTTTGGGCCTTTTTTTCTTCTTCTTAAATTTAACCATACATAAATTGGAACGTGGACAACATCTAATTTCACTTTCACTTAACTCCTTTGGAAAAAAAAATCCACTTAACTCCCTATTTATTTATTCTATATATGGGAGTTATAGATGCTAAAAAAACCATGTTTTTGTGTGTTTGTGTATTAAAGAGGCTGATTTTTCTATTTATATGATATGATCCCTTTAATGTGATGTTCTAGGTAGGTCTATATGCATACCAATTCGTATTCTATTCTAAAATTAACATGTGTTCTCCAGAGATGGGTTCGTTTGCATGATGATGCGAACACCCCATGTGCGAATCCATACGGAGATGCGAACCCTCCACACACGGACCCACGTAAGTGAAGTATACAGACTATTACTATTAGAGTGAAGAGGATCGGGTCGGTCGTAGTCGGGTAGTTGGGTAATGGTTGGTAATAGTGAACATCATAGCAATTCTAAATAAAATAAAAGAAAAAGTGAATAAATAAATATTTTAATTGAGTCTTTGAAGTATTAATATTATATCAATTAGATCCTTTCGTGAATTTAATCATCAGTTTGGATGTTAAATGTTCGCTTAGATATGTCGTTGAGCATATTTAAAAATATGTAGATCAAACTCTAAATATATATATTATATATATTGCAAGGACAAATTTGAATCTAATGTGTGAAATAAAATAGAACATCTTTAACATGTTGGATCCGAGTTATTCGTGTTTAAAATTCTATCCATATGTTTTAGATATACAAAATGTCAAATCTATACTGACTAAGCTTAACGAAAGGACAATGGTTTATACAATATTTATACTTTAAAGAATCAATTAAAACGCCTTGAAGCTTAAGACCCAATTTAAAATTTAACCATGATCTGAGAATGCATGATACAATTAACCCTATTTTTATATTATTCAAATTACTATGTCTTATACATACAATAGATCATTTAAATAAATGTCACGTCATAAAATTATTTTAGGGAATCATGAATAAATAATAAAATATTGAGAGATCAAATTACAATTTTATCATTATACAGACTTGTGATTTCATAAACATATATAATTTTTCATTTCTGAAAGGCTAAAACCACATCAAACCCCTAAATCCGTGTATAATATATGTTCAAATCCGATACTATCAAATTCTGATATATATATATATATATATATGGAACAACTCTATGTTAGAAGGTTGATTGAATGCTCATAATACAACAACCCATTAATTCAAGAAAAAGATTACAATTTTGAAAAAGAAAGAATGATGCTTTAGTGAAAGCAAAGTTGGTGTAATATATGAATTGTGGGTGCAGCAAGCAAATTGTGTTGTAGCCATTAAAAAGTACACGAATCATATATGCCTATACTTTCAATATGTACTACAAAATGTTTGCATGATCCCTGCCTTCTAGAAATGGCTTACAAAATTTGATAGCTCTTTGCCAACTTCCAATCCAACAAATTTTATTTTAAAGAAGGAAAAAATATATTATTACATCATCTTCATTCAAACTTTTTAAATCTATATAGTTAGTAGAATGATGGCTGCCATCATTTTTAATGAGGATGAAATTAACAATTTCTTAATACATAAAATGGATAAATTAGCATTCAGTCCCTGACTTTGATAACTTTTTTCCGTTTTGGTCATTGAACTTTTTTGGGTCTACATTAGTTTTGGAATTTGTCATTTTTTTTATCAATTTGGTCCTTGAATTTGGGTTCCATTAATATATGATGACTTGGTACTCTAAGATTATGCTGTGTCATCAACTAAAATATTTTAAAATTCTTATTTTTAAAAAAATTATAATTTTTATGGACTTTTTAAATTTCCAAGTGATGATACGGCACAATCTCAGTGTGCCAAGTCATCACGCCATTAAGAAAAAGTTGTCAAATATTAGGACAATATGGACAAAAAAATTAGGGATAAAATTGAAAAAAAATAACAATTTCATAGATTAATTGTTGTTTTATCCCTTAAAAATAGGATAATTGAAAATTTTGAAATGAAAAAAATTTAGACCATTTTTTAAAAATATATATATATTTAAAAAGTTACCAATATAATTTTGAAATACATATTATTCATTATATATTTTTATTTGTTACACCAAATTTAGACAAAGACATCAATATAGTATATATAGATGTATAAATCTAAGCTAATTCTAATTTTTTTATTTAAAAAGTTCTGACAAAACTTATTAATATTTTTTCCCAATACTTCATGCCCTTCATGACAAAATCCAATGCTATTACACAAATATTATATACATTCTTGCCGGAAGATTTGAATGTAATATTGTTGTGAGGTTGAGGGGGAAGTCAATTTTTTTTAGGATATGACTTATAAAATTTATGAAATATTAAAAATGTAATTTTATAATTTTTTTAATGATTAAATTGATTTTTTTCATACGGGGATTAAGTATAATTTTATCATAGATTAATTTATAATTTTATTATTTTTAAAGGGACTAAATTAAAAATTCTTATTTTTAAGGGGTCAAAGCTTTTGCCAACTCCTTAGTTATCGGTTATCAAATAAAATTATTGGTGATACTCTAAGTTTAGTACTTATAAAGGTGCTAATGAATACTCAACCAACTAATCTACGCCATGTTAGAAATTTCGGAAAGGATTAAATTGAATTTTTTTATATTAGAAAAATTAAAATGTAAATTTACCATAAATTATTTTGTATTTTATATTCTTTTAGATGATGTGTTTTTGGTGAGCCTAACTCAATATGAAAAAATATAAGAAATTTGGTGAAAAAGTCAAACTTATGTATAATGGAGTGTCAAAATGAAACAAGTAAAATTACCTTTTGTCTTTTAACAGAGATGTTGAGCAGAATTCTATCAACTTTATTCTTTCTAAATTATGAATTAGACGAAGAACAAAAAGGAAAAAAGTTTACAATGGAATTACCTTGGGGTAAACTAAAGCCTACTTATAGCCACTGCCGTGTATTCTTTTATGTTTTTCAAGCTTGTAGGGAATTTAAATTTCTAATTCTGTTGCCGATTGAATCTTAATTCGATTGGTATTAGTATTCTTACCAATGTAGAAGGACGTAAGTTTAAGTGCACTAAAGCACATATTATCCTCCTATTTAAAGATTATGAGTAGTTTTAAACATTGTTATCTCTGCTAACTTTAAACCTAATTGAATTAATATTAATATTGATATTATTATTAGTTTCCAACCCTATATTTCATTATTTATTATTAAATGGATGATAAATAATGAGAAATGAAAGAATAAAAAGCAGTTGTTTTTTTCTTTCTAGATTGATATAGTTGAGAAAGTGGGAAACACGAACATGACAACTATTATATCGATTATGATTATTTTATATTTATTAAAATCTTATTTGTTCCCTTTATATCAACAGCTGTAATTATATAGTTTATATGGTTTTTTTTTCTCATCATGCAGACCCAAAAAGCAGTATGCTCTCACTTTAGGTTTACAGAAATTGTTTTATTTTTTCCTTAAGATCTAATAATTGGTATTTATATATATTTTTTAAAAATATAAATAGAGATTTAACTCATTATTCTTTTTAATAATTTTATTTTTTTGACATAATACTAAGAACTATTTATAGCCCCCTTCTCCAACCCCACAACATGTCTTATATTGACGATAATATTCATATTAATCGAACTAAGATTCAACCAGATATGAAAATATATATATAAGCAGTAATTTGATTAATTAGTATGAGATAATGTTAATGATTGCAATATTACTATGATTATGGATTAAGATAAGTTGAACCATCTAATAATTTAGAATGTTATTATAATATGTTAATAATTAACATTGACTTATACATTAATAATAATATTAATACCAGTTTGCATGATTTCTCTACAAAGAGCATCTAAATTAGAACAACTAAAAAGATATTCACATGATTTTTCACTTTTCTAAAATTCTCTACCATTATTATATTTATATTAATAGTATATGATGTTTTTAAAAGAAATTAATGTCATACTCTAATTCACTACCAAAGGTTACGTCGAGAGGCCAAAATGAGTTTTTTTTTTTACGATAAATTTGTATATATGAAAAAAAAATTATTTAGTCCCTTAAAATTTATGAATTATAAAATAATATATGATAAAATTACATTTTAACCTTTTAAAAATTTTATGATTTAATCGTGAACCTCTAAAAGATTTCATGACTTCACTCACGTGATTGACATTATATAAAATTATATATTACCTTATTTAACAATTTACTCCCCATGAAAAAAAATGATTTCACCAATAACCAAATGGTGATCTAAACCATAACATTCAAAAAATGTTTTTTTTTATAAAAAAAACTCATAAAACTTTTTTCTTCCTTAATAAATAAAATAAATACAACAAACATTTATTGGATTGAATGGTATCATTTCGATTTTTCTAGGTAAGATCTAGGATTCAAATTTTATAAATGAAAAAAAAAATTAGGAACAAGGTTTTCAAAATCGAATTGGTAGTCAAAATTGATTCAATTAGTCCCGTTAATTTTGTCCTATTTAATTAAATAAAGTATTAAAAATTCATAAAACATTAGAAAAATTAGTTTCAAGCGATTTACAAATTAATCAATTTAATCCTTCTATTCAAACTAGTATCTTAATCCAACTGACCGATTTAATCTGATTTAAACAATAATAATTGAAAAAGCTCTAAATTGAGAACCTAAATTTAAATTTAACCTAATATAATTAAGCGATACCAAAATCACAAAGCCAGAAAATAAAATAAAAGTAACCAAAAAAACATTTAAAAAAACCAGACCGCCGCTTCCTAAAAACAGGGTAGAATTGGATCATAAAATAATCGCCAAATATATTCCAAACTCTCACCTTCCACATTGACCTCTCATCACCTTAAAAGAAAAGAAAATTAAAATTAAAAATAAATATAAAAAAAACTCATTTTTATTTGTTTACGTTTCGCTTTGTTATTATATACCCAAGTCTCTTTTCTTATCCTTCCTCACTACCCGACTAGTAAATATAATTAATTTTTTTTAATTATTTGTCATATTAATGAGGGAATAATTTTTTTTTCAAAAAAATTGTTTGGCAAAACCTCAACTACTCTGCAATAAGCACACGATTAATCTCCCCAAAAGCGTTGAAATCGTGTTAACTGATCGGTTGAGAAGTGTTTCTCTTGTTGTTGTTGTTGTTGTTTTGTATTAATAATCCCACCCCATTGTTTTTTGTTTTTTCATAAAAGAAAATCAGAAGAAGAAAAAATAAAGCAATTTTAATTTTATTTAGAAGAAAGAGAACGTACCTTTTGATTAATGAAGTCGCCGGCGTCGTTTCATTCGTTCGGAGGGAGTAGTTCCAAGCTTTCTAATTATAGCCATTCATTTGAATTGCCGGAAGACTTTGATGATCTTGCAGGAGATGAATATGGAGTTGGTGGAGCAATGTTGCCGATTTTTCTCAGCGGTTTACAGAGGAATAACCAGCAAGACTTAGTTGAAGTTACGCTTGAGCTCGAGAATGATTCCATTGTGTTTTGCAGCGTAACGCCGAGTACGACTCCACAACAGGTTGGTGCAGAAGAAAAGGAAGGTGGTTCCGTTAACGGTTCGTCGGGGATTTTAGCGAGAAGCTTATCGGCGACGTCGAGGATCCGGAGGAAGTTCGCGTGGTTGAAATCGGGATCGTCATCGAGAGCTTCATCTTCGGCGGCGGAGGTTGATCAGATTCAAGACCGTAGGATTACGGCTCGCGATGAGAGGAGAATCAAAGCTAAGCTTCAACGAACGAAATCCAGCGCCGAACGAGCTTTGAAAGGGCTGAGGTTCATCAGTAAAAACACCGGCGAAAATGACGCGGTGGAGATGTGGAAACGAGTTGAGTCGAGGTTCGAGTCGTTAGCCAAAGACGGTTTGCTTGCTAGAGAAGATTTCGGTGAATGTATAGGTCCGTACTATCAAGTCCCCGATACTCTGTTTGGCAACTAAGAAAATCTTTATTTTCTTTTGTCATCCAATACTCTGTTTGGCAGCGAAGAAAATAATTCTTTTTCTTTTTTCATAGGTATGGTGGATTCAAAGGAATTCGCAGTAGGCATATTCGATGCATTAGCAAGACGAAGACGACAAAGAATCGAGAAAATAACAAAAGAGGAGCTTCATGATTTCTGGTCACAGATTTCAGATCAGAGTTTCGACGCGCGTCTTCAGATTTTCTTCGACATGTTAGTTTTTTTTCTCTCTTTATTTTATCTTTTTTTTAAACGATCTTTTGCCGCTAAAAACAACGCTGACGATCGAAAGTTTTGATCGGCAAAAAACGATTTTGATCTTTGAATTGATTGGTTGAAAGCAGTAATTTTAAGTTGTTACGTGAAGCACCTGATTTCTTGCCCACTGAATAAAAAAGCTGACGGCTTATGGCCCAGTTGGACGAGGTTGCTTTATGGTCTATGTTTTGTGGGAACTCGACAAGAGTTAAAATGCTGCGTTTATTTTATTTTATTTTATTTTACTTTGCTCTTTTATAATTGTATTTTGATGAAAATAAATTTGCAGGGCTGATAGCAATGAAGATGGAAGAGTCACAAGGGAAGAAGTACAAGAGGTAATAAAATGATTATTGATTATAGATGATTTGTCTGCTCATTTATTTATTTTTTTCTATTCTTTAAATATTTGTCAAGTATTTATGGTAATTTTTATCCATTGTAGAATTTTTAAAAAAATGTACCAAATAATTATGAATTGTGTAAAAATGCCCAAAATGCAATTACTTTCAAAATTGACTTAAATATTGCAATGTCATTTATCTTTTTTGTTGTTGCTGATTTTTTTAAATTATATATATATATTCAAAATGCAGCTTATAATGCTTAGTGCTTCAGCCAACAAGCTATCCAAGCTAAAAGAACAAGCTGAAGAGTATGCATCACTAATCATGGAAGAATTGGATCCTGAGAATTTTGGGTACATTGAGGTAAATTGCTTTGCTTGTTTTAAACAAAAAAAAGTCAAATTATGTTTTGGTCCTTCTAATATGCTCAAATTTAGGATTTAATTTCTGTATTTTAATTTGACATTATTTCATTAGTTTAGTTTTATAATATTATTTGTTAGTCCAAACAGTTAAGCATCATTAACTATTCCGGTTAAAATAGTGATATAGATATTTTTTTATGAGTTGAAAGAGATGTTTTTATGAAAAAGTTCATATCAGCATTGTAGCTGGAATAGTTACGGTCTAAACTACCTGGATTAACTAATTATATTATATAATTAGAGAGATTAAATTATGATAAATTAAAATATAAGAATTAAATCTCAAATTTGAGAATAGTAAAGGGACCAAAATCAAATTTTAACCCAAAAATTATTTGGGGGAATTAAATAGGATGTTGCATGTCAATTTGGGTTGATTTCAGTTATGGCAATTGGAAACGTTACTCCTGCAAAGGGATACATACATGAACTACAGTAGACCACTTAGCACAGCAAGTGTTGGTTGGAGTCAAAACTTAAGTTCCGTTAGACCCAAAAGCATGTTCCGAAGAATGTGCTTTAAACTCCGGTGCTTGCTACTAGAAAACTGGCGAAGGGGATGGATCTTGTTGCTTTGGATTATGGCAATGGCTACCCTTTTTGTTTGGAAATTCATGCAATACAAAAACAGGGCAGCATTTCAAGTTATGGGGTATTGCTTATGTACTGCCAAAGGGTCTGCCGAGACACTCAAGCTCAACATGGCTTTGATTCTTTTACCGGTTTGTCGCAACACATTGACTTGGCTTCGTTCCACTAAAGCAAGATCCTTTGTACCTTTTGATGACAGCATTAATATTCACAAGGTAAGAACAAAAAAAAAGGGCTTTTATTTAAATGAAGTTTGTAAAAATGTAAACCTCAATGATTTTACTCCCTTAATTTACAGACAATTGCATGTGCAATAGCTATTGGAGTGTTGGTTCATGGTGGAAGTCATTTGGCATGTGATTTCATCCGTTTAACTAATGCTCCATCTGAGAAATTTGCTCTCATAGCATCTGATTTTAGTCACGGCAAACGACCGACATACCTGGAACTTTTGATCGGTATTCTAGGCATTACGGGGATAGCTATGGTGATTTTCATGGCCATTGCGTTTATATTAGCAACAAGCCACTTCCGAAGAAACATCTTGAGATTCCCTGCACCTTTCAATAGATTGACAGGCTTCAATGCTTTCTGGTATTCTCATCATCTTCTTGGCCTTGTCTACATTTTGCTGGTTATCCATGGAACATTCTTGTATTTGTCTCACCAGTGGTACCAGAGATCGGTAAGAACTTCAAAATTTCAGACAATGACAGAGAGTAACATACCAACTTGCTACGTACTAAAAATGTTTGCGTTTGCAGACATGGATGTACATAGCTGTTCCATTGCTGCTTTACATGGGAGAACGTACTGTAAGAGCATGTAGAGCAGAACATTATTCAGTAAAAATATTCAAGGTAATTTTATCAAATTCTTCTCTTTACTCTTCTATTGTTTAGCTAAACTCTTAATCATTTGAGCTCAATGCACAGGTCTCAGTACTACCAGGAGATGTCTTCAGCATGGTTATGTCGAAACCGCAAGGATTCAAGTACAAAAGTGGGCAGTACATATTTCTGCAGTGCCCATCAATCTCCCCATTTGAATGGTAAGTATGATTTTGGGGTTTAGGGTTTACTATTTAGGGTGTCTTGTGTTTTGGAACATCATTTGTTCTTTTTTTTTTTTTTTTTGCAGGCACCCATTTTCTATAACTTCTGCACCAGGAGATGAGTATCTTAGTGTTCATATCAGAACAGTTGGAGACTGGACTAAGGAACTTAAACGAGTTTTCACCGAAGTTAACGACTCACCGTTCGTTATAGGCCGAGCGAGATTCGGTGGCCCTGGATACATTGATAATAACTGGTAAGAATATATACTTCTTATATTCAAATTACACTACGGAACCGGCAAGTATTTAACGCAATATGCTTCATCGGTGCAGCCAACCTAAGTTACTCGTCGACGGTCCATATGGGGCTCCAGCACAAGACTACAGGAACTATGATGTTCTACTCCTTGTGGGACTAGGAATTGGAGCTACCCCTTTCATTAGCATCCTTAGAGATCTTTTAAACAATTCAAGACCAGAAGATCAAATGGTATATACATTCAAGCCACTTGCTACAAGACGATTTTCAGCATAAATTTTATAATCATTTACTTTTCATTTCATAATGGGAATTTGATGGTATAGGATTTAGCCACAGAAATGAGTAGATCAGATGATAGTTGGAACAGTCTTGCATCTTCGAATTACACCGCGAATTCAAGTTTGACTATCGGCGGAAAAAAGAAGTCACCGCCGAGGACTCGAAATGCTTACTTCTATTGGGTCACAAGGGAATCAGGTTCCTTTGAATGGTTTAAAGGAGTAATGGATGAAGTTGCAGAAATGGATCACAAAGTAAATAATCTGCCATTATTTGAATAAGCTTCCAGTAGTAAATAAATAACCTAATCCTTGTTATTTTTAATCTTTGAAAAACAGGGTCAAATTGAGCTGCACAACTACCTTACAAGTGTTTATGAAGAAGGAGATGCAAGATCAACCTTGATAACAATGGTCCAAGCTTTAAATCATGCTAAACATGGTGTTGACATCTTATCAGGAACCAGAGTAAGATTTTTCTGTTCTCATTACCTAGATAACTTAAAAAAATGATAAACATCATAAACATACTCCCAAAAAAGTCATTTTCCATTACTATTTATTTAATGTTATCAGTTGTTAGATCATGTGAAATCTTCATATAATATGGATTTTAGTAATTAAGAGAGTAGATGACTGAAAATGTGCAGAGCATGTCATTCTCTTCATTGTCAACATCTATATAAAAAATTTTCTTGGCATATCCTTTTCTCACCTACCAAACAGCCATTAAAAATTCCTATTAGTATATTTCTTTCTAACCCTTTTGGATATTTAATGATTTGCTTCACAGGTAAGGACTCATTTTGCAAGGCCCAACTGGAAAGAAGTCTTCAGAAAAATAGCTTCAAAACATCCTCATGCCACAGTAGGTAAATACATTTCTAACCAAATAAACAAAAAAAAAAGTATTAAATTATTAATCAAAGAGACATATATATATATATTTTAAAAAGGATCTGAAAGTGAGAAATGAGATTTAGATTCTGCCAACGAGACTGCTCATAATTGGCTCCTATTCATTTCAACCTACTACATGAACATTAAAAAGTAAAGCCATCAAAAGGCTGTACGCAATCAATTTATGAAGAATATATATAAATATATATATATGTGCTTACGACATTTCAGCTTAAGTCACAGCTGTCATGTTTAATCGAATTAATAGCTTAGAATCAAAAGAAAGAAAGAAAGGAAGATTGAAGACTTTTGATTTCAATCAAGAACATGCTTATAGGACTAGCTTTTGATATGGATTAATTTCGGTTTGAGTAATTTTAGGTTTATGTGATTTAAGTTTGAGATAGGGGTAAAGTTAGAATTTTTTTTAATGGGTTCAAACTAAATTATATGTTTGTAAGAGAGCTAAAACGCAATTTCACTTTTGTATTGGCTTATATTGATTTTCAAAATGATTAAATCGAAACTCTAACACTTTAGGGGCCAAATAATAATTTTACAGTATATTAATTTAAGATTTTATGAAGTTTGGGTCTAGAGCAACAATTTCTCATCTTAGGGGCCAAGGCCCTCATCTACCCATTCCCTCCTTCCTGGGTGAGAATTAGTCTTTTAGGTTAGATCTTTTCGAATTCTAATCGCTTCGAGTTAGGACATAGACAAGGGCAAATAGTGGTCTTAACACTTGGTCACAAAAATGATAAATTTTCCTTTTGACCCCTTCAAAATTTATGAAATTACAGGTTAGTATAATAATAAAATTACTCTTTAACCTACCAGAATTTATAATTCATCTTTAGCCCTTAAAATAATATTCTAGCTTCACCCTGATTTCGAATGTAAGTAATTTCAATTTACTTGTAGTCCTTTTGAGTTAGAGTTGAACATGTTAGAAAACTATTTACTATTTATGATTAAAATTTGATTTTGAATTGATCGGAATAATTTTTCAAGAAACGGGGTGATTAATAAAAATTGTAATGGTTAAAAACTGCAGGTGTGTTCTACTGTGGAATGCCAGTGTTGGCAAAAGAATTGAAGAAACTCTCAGTGGAATTGAGTCACCTGACATCAACGAGATTTGAATTCCACAAAGAATATTTCTGAGGCATTATCTAATTCCATTAATGGAGTAAATAGATGCCAGTCAACCTATTATTCGTTTTTTGTAACTATATATATTCAAATAAATATAGCTGATATATATAAATAAATATATACATACATACATGGTATTCATAACTATAATCTATGTTAATAGGATAAATCGTTTTTTTTCTAAAATATTTGTGTCCTTAGATATAATATATATTTGAATATAAATATATTATATGTACTTAGAGACTCAAATTGAGTTCTGAGTAACTGTAAATATAAAATCTAATAGCATTGAGATATAAACATTTTCTATTTTTCTTTTTTCATTTTTTGTTGAGAACAATGTTGATGATAAAAGTTCAGTTATCGTTGCAGTTTTCTGATAAAATAATAGCATACTTTGACGATGATCATGATAATAATCCCACCATATTGGAGATTTATCTTTTTATTTATTTTATAATTCGTATCAAAGGTTCGTGATTATCCCTTTTAATAATATTGTTTTCAAAATTTTAATTTTTACTTTTTTAAGAATTAGTATTGCTAAATGTATTTTGATAGTTTGAGAAAATAAATAATAATTTTTTAAATCCCAAAATAGAATTGAGGCCTAAAATCAAATTTCAAAATTCAGAAATAAATTTGATTTAAATTAAAAAAACTCGAAAATTTACAAAGAAATATCATTTGGGATACAATATTGGTGTGTTTAGATTTTATAAGTAAAGTTGAGAGTGTGGCATATATTAAGTGAGTAAAAGTCGATTAAATTTGATTTTATTGAAAATTTTAGTTTATTCGATATTGGTTAGATCAATTATACTAGTTTAACTAGATAAAAGTAAGGTTAAATGATTAAGTAGGTTGATTATCAAGTCTATTATATTTTAAATATAATATATATTATTTTAATTTATTTCAAATAAAAGGGGAAATTCGGTTAACCGATTTAATTTGTCAAATTTAAGTTAATTTGGTTATGTCAATTAAATTAAAATCGAATGATTGGTTGTTATTATAAGTTAATATGAGTGACCAACTGGATAATTTATTCAAAATAAAAAATAAAAAAAAAAGTTAATATGAGACTCTCTTGGGAAATTTAAAAACTCAAATATCATGTAATAAATACTAATTCATTTGACGGAATGGATGTAAATCATTGTATTCTATACATTTGTATTTTCAACTTTCGAGCATTATGTCAATGAGATCCAATCGTGTTGAGTTGAATTATTCAATTAAGTGCTTGTAATAATTAATTCTGACTAGAATTGTTGATATAATTAATTGAATATATAATTTTCAAAAAAACAAATGAACTGAACCGGATGGGCTAGTTGGTACAGAATACCAGTCTCGAGTAAGGGAGAGAACGTACTAACCCACGAATTGATATAAGTCAGTTGGATCTAGATTAAAAATTAGTTGAGCCGGTGGTTGAACCAAAATTTATGATCTATTTATATTTCTTAGAAACTTTTGAATAATATATTTAATTATAATCGAATTGAAAATCGATAACCTAATCGGTTCGACCACCGATTTAATTCTAAAAACCATGCTTCGAATGTATATGATACTCATTTTGCTTGTTTTCTTTCTTAAACTTATATGCACCTATTGAATCGAGCAATGAATGAAGCGTTTGACGCTTATTAAGCAATGTTTCAAGTTCAAACTTTGTCGATAGAGAAAAATATTTGAGAGAAATTTATCCTTCATTTAAGAATTCGATCGAGGTCAATTTTAAATTTAATTGAGATAGTGTAACTCAAATATAATTAAAATAATAAATTTTAAATTTAATTTAATTTTTTACCTATCCTTCATTTCTTTTTCAGCAATAATAACTTGAAAACTTAAAGACATGAAATGTTTCTAGAAACCCAAAAATATAAATATAAATTATTAAACAAAATAGTTAGTTACCCACGAAATTCTGCTAATCTCCCAATCCCACAATTAAGCACGCAAGGTAAACGTAACGCAGTGAATTCTTTAACAGACAGACCATTTATCTATTGCCACGTGTCTTATCGTCACCCCACAGCGACGTTCCCCCCCTATCTCTCACCCTCAGCCATACCGTATGACATATATAAGTTAAAATTTGTTTTTAGTCCATATACTTTTAAAAAATATGAGATTTAATCCCTATACCATCGTATCAATAGTAGAATCATCGCTTCAAGTTTACTAATTGGACTTTAAAAAAATCTCAATAGCTGAGTGACTTAAATAAAAACTTTCAAATAGTTCAATGACTATTCTATAAGTTTTGAAGTTGAATGATCGAAACGTAAACTTATGAATAATTTAGTGACCTTGAGTGTAGTTTATCTCTTTTTATTTAAAAATCCCTATCCAATAATTAAATTTGTAAGGATTTTCCGTCAAAATTTATTAATTTAGTATATTGATTAGATTACTCTTATGTGATGTGGCATATGAGAGATGAAAAATAAATATATTAAGTAGATAATTTTTATCAGAAACTACAAAAGGGAGGTATAATTTTTAATTTTAAAAAAGTAGAAGGATTTAATATGAAAATTTTAAAATCTCAATTTTTATACAAGTACTAACGGCATATTCTAACCACATATATACACACTATATATGTATAGATCCGACATTAATTTTCCATTACAATCCACAAACAAAAGCAGAACCGAACCAAGAAAGATGGAACAGCTGTTGGATTCTGGGTTCGAAGCTTTAGCATTCAACTGTATAAGTTTCGGGATTTTCACCATTGTTAACAATGTATGGACGTGGGTCGCCGCTATCACCGCTGCCATTAGTTTTTGGAGGATCAGAGCCGCCGGCGTCGCCTCCTCGTCACGTTCCGTTACCAAACCCAACCTGAAACCGTGGTCTACGTCCATAATCGATCGTGCCGGAGATGACCCAAAGCAGACCCTTTTTCCATCAGCTCTGGTTTCGGCTCCAGCCGTCGTTACGGGAACGATCAGTGGTTCGCCGTCAGTTTGCGATGATATTAGAGTGTCGACAACTAAAGGAGAGAAGTTCAAGTTGAGCGTTTACTGTGGAGGAGAGAGCGACGACGTCGACAGCGAAATGACGGTGACGGGACGGAGTTGCGGCGGGGAGTGGTGGGATAGTTGGGAAAGAGTCTTGAGAGTGAGAAAAGGGGAAAGGGGTTGGTACCGTTATCAGGATTTAACGGCGATTAACGGCAACGCTGTTAGGTTATGGGATGATAAATTGATAATGAAGAATCTACGGCAATAAACAGATCGAGCTTTGCTGTATGGTAGTTTGGTGTTTATTGGAATTAGTACCTCTATCATTAAATTTATTAATTTAATCTTTATATTATAATTCTATCTATAAATAAATAAAAATAAAAATAATGTTTAACTCCAAATAATTCTTTTGTAAAACCATAAAAAAAAATTCAAATATTAATTATGTTAACAGTAAATGACTATTTTTTGAACGGTAAATGTTAACTTCATTGAAATTTAGATAAATTTGATTATTTTTAATAGTATAATGACTAAATTAATCTATTTGATAATAAAGAGATTAATTTGATTTGATCTTTATAACAGAAGGACATGCCAAGTCCAGTCACTCATTTTTTAAACCGTAAATGTTACCTTTTTATCCTTTATAATAGAGAGGCTAATTTGATTCAATTCTTATAATAGAGGGACTTACCAAGTCCGTTCACTAATAAAGATATACAGGAATAATGAATAAATATCGAATAAATATCAAAATTATACATAAATTTGAGTATAATGTGTAATTTAATACATAAATTTTAATTTAGTGCAAATATATATATAACTTAATTATTGTTTTAATATATACATACAATTTTAATTTTAATTCAATTGTGCTGTTTTTAAAAAAATTAAATACAACCTTCACCTATTTTTTTACCTTATTAATTGTATGTTTCTGTCTTTTGCATATATTTTGTTGAAGGAAACATAATGTCCCTTTTGACAATGACCTAGCAAAATGAATATATTATATATATATATATTATGCCCTAAATCTTTTATGGTTAGATAATAAAACAAATGAGGGATGATAATTCCATGCTAATAATATATATTTTTAATCTATAGGTTAAATTTGGATGTGATTATGGGTCGAATCAGGCCGTAACAAAAATTTTAAATATGTTTTATAGGTTTGGGCTTAGCCTGGTTTAAAATGGGTCTAAAATTTTATTCAATTTTGATCCAAATAAAAAAATTAAAATTTGAGCATGGCCCAACTCTTTCGTATTAATTTTTTGTATTATTTTTTATATAAAAATAAATTTAAAAAATATAATACATCAAATACACTAAAAATATTAAAGTAAATATTTCTCAACAAATTGAAATTAAAATATTAAAATATTTTATACTTAAATAACACTAAGATATGTGTAACTTAACAAGAAAATACATCTAAAATAGTAGCAAAATTAACAGTAAACGAGAGTTATATAATATCCAAACAATAACAACAAAATAGTAGCAATATAATAGTAAAATGATAGCAAAACCTCAACAGTTTTTGTTTTCCCAAATTTGGGCTTAGTACCGAAAAAGCTTACCCAAGGCATTTGCTAAATGGGCTTTTTTTTTGCCCAAGCTCATTTTTCGAATCTATATTTTTGCCTAAACCCCCATCAGGTTAATCAAATCATTTGACAATGTTATTTTTAATAAGATTATATAAAATATTTTATTAAAAAATATATAATATGAATATATTCAATATATATATAAAAAGTATGCATGTAATTATTTCTTTATATTTTTAAAACTAATAAAAATTATTATGATTGAAATTGCATCCTTACCAACAATCAAGCAAATTATTAGTAGTGTATAAATAGGAAAATATTGCACCAACTATAATAGGATGAAAATACAAAAATGCATCTTTTAAAAAAAAATACAAAGGAAACGTTATATATATATTATGAAATACAAAGGAATTCTGCAAAAAAAATAGTTGGGACATGAACATATTCATGATATGCATGTATTCACCTCTATTAATCGACCTACAAATTTTATATTCTCTTTTTCTATGTTTGTTTTTGGACTTATTAGCTCTAAAAATTCAAATTTATTATTTATTTAATATAAAAAAATTAAAATATATTTATGCTGATATTATATATTTTTATAATTAAATTTAAGTTTTTTTTTTATATAGGAGGAAGGGATGGGGTTGCATGGTTTGAATTTGTGTCAAATGAGTATCTAACAAGAGTTTTAACTATTGTTTCATACAAGTCAGGACCAACATGCATTTAAATGCACATTGTGTAAACTTAAACTATGGTGAATCTAATCTATTGAACTAGATAAATAATTTAACCATTGAATAGGTCTATTCACCGATATCATTTTCATTTTTATCACAATTAACATTTTTTTTCCATGTGAAGGAATCAAATCTGGAATGGATTCTGGTTAAGGTTTGTACAATATTTGTTAGGTTTGTATTGCGAATCCATAAAAGAAAAGTAAGGAAGAGGATAAGGTAGCAAAGGAGACTGAGCGTTGTAAAGTGTTTAGGGTTGCTAAAATGCCAAGAGACCGCTTTTCTCATTATCTTGAAGGGTATTTATAGAGGGGAGATCCAATGTTCAGTGATGCCACGTTGCCGACAAATCTAAGTACTGGTGATCGTGCTATTGGGTAGGTGGCAAGGTTGTCGTACGTGGGTCGTTCTCATACATGGTACTATTATGAAATTCCCTTGGCTGAGCGAGGTTGTTACGCCTAGTGTTCCCTTAGTGGTCTCCTCTCCGAATGGAGTGTGTTCTCGCTAAAAGCGAGTGACCTAATAAATGTGGTGCCTGGGTGACTGATCATCAGGCGTTGTAAGATGGTAGGCCATCCAGGTAATCTTCAACTAAGGAGTTAAGTGTTGTGAAGCGAAGGACCATCCTTGGACAATTTTAAAGTGTCTTCTCATGATGTTACGTGTCCAAACCAAATAGAAATATAATAAATTATAAAATTCAATATACAAATCAATATGACTAGAACATAATAAAAATTTGATCAGAATGAAATTTAAATTATTTAATATAAAATGGAGTTGGGACAATATGTGTCGGCTGATACAACCCGTATATGCCACAATGGGCATGAACTCTTTTTATGGCTTCAACAAAGTGGCATCTTCCATTGTGAATTTAGTGGCAAAGGGCCCATTTTGTGATGTGATCCAAACTCCAATCCCCACAGTCTAGTTTGGTGTATATACATATATAGATATTTACAAAAGCAAACTTCAATTCATATAAAACAGTAAGTCTAAGACTGATTAAATTAAAAATTAGAGTTAAATTAATTGAATCAAGAATCAAGGTTCAACTACTTCAACCTTTAATTCAATTCTTACAATCATTGGTTAAATCGACACACCAAAGTTAGTGGTACACACCCATAGACGGATTGATTACGAGGCTTCAAGAAACTCAAAAATAAAGTATAAATACTCTTTCTTCTTCCTTTATACTATCACACCTTTGCTAATTTAAGCATAGGAAAGATTCCAAAGCTCAAGCACCGGCGCTCGTTATCTCGGAGTCCAGCTCGACTAATTAAGCTCATACCACCAACCAAAAAAGCATCAACATGGTTCACTTATAATTGACCTTGCAACTCAGCATTAACATGGACAAAACTAGATCTTCAATGTCCCATCCAGAACAGCACGGTAATTTCTACACACCAGACATTGGCTAACTCTCATGTTTTGGCTGGAACATGATACAGTTTACAAGTGCTTGGCCATATCAAGCACAAGCATTGTTGCCGTTGGATGGAATCAAGTAATATGTATGTATATATTTATGCATACTTGTGAATATATTTTTTATGTTGTTTTTTAATGAAAGCCACGTTTTGTGTCCTTAATTAATATTTAAAAATAAATACATGTTAAGTCTAAAAACAACTAAAAAATTCTATTATTAAAATATTAAATAATACTAACAAATAGTTAGAAATAGGAGGAACGTACTTATTTCCCTAACACTTGAATCAAATTTGAATCTTGAACTCAATATTATTATAAGAACTTTTCTAAACAGAATTATACTTAAGACTGTAAAAATAACTATAACACTTGTAATTATTAAAAAATATATCAAATAATAGTGTGTATATATATAGCAGGTTGGCGGCCCCTGCTACACTGTGTCTCGCACATGATCTTGTTTCAGCATGGAAAACGTCATATGCTTGGGTGTTGGTACCAAGGGCTTTATTAATTTTCTTTTGGATTAAATTGTATTAAGAATAAGTTGATTTGTGAATTTTGATATCTTTATTTTTACTCTTGTATTGCATATAAGTTTTGGGTTTAATTTATATTTTTTAATTTAATAATTTTTAGTTTTATATTTATCGAATTTTAAAATTTTAATTACAACTTAAACAATAATCATTAAATTCATTAATTAAAGCTACAACTTACACATAGTACATGAACTAAAAATAAAATTTAACTTTTATTTTATTTTTTATAAAATCTTTTAGCATTAAATAGTCACATTATACCTTAATTAAATCTAAATTCGAGTTAAATCGAACTTTTAAATAAAAGACAAAACTCTCCCTTTGCTATATTTTTCATTTACAAAAACTTAAAACTCCAAACATTACTTGAAACCATCAAACTTCTTACAAAGATTGTTGAAACAGAAATCATTAAAATCAAAACAAAAAAACCATCAAAACTTGGTGTGTTGTTTCTAGAATAAACAATGTCCAAAGTGTGTTAACTATTTGTTGCTTGATGTTCATTGGGGGATATGATATAACAGAGAGATCCAAAGCTAACAAATAGAAATGTTGGGTCGGTGAGATCTCTATTTAATTATTTGTTGTTTGCATTGGTCTGCTGCCTGTCACTGCGGTGCATTAACTCTCAATCCTTTTCATCACCTTCAATTCCCACCACTACCCTTCATTCTCCGCATTATAACAATTATTATACACTCGAGGTTAAAAAAAAATTAATAGAGTTTTAATTTAATTAATATGGATATTATTATTAATACAAAAAGACGTAAATTTAAATATGTTGAAGTGCATTATCTTCTATATATAAGTTGTGAAGAAATCATGAATAATTCTAAATATCATGTCAAAAAAAAACTAATCAAAATTTATAATAAAATTATTCAAAAAATAAAAATAAAAACACCATAAAACATTAAAAATAATAACATTAAGAACACATAATAATGTTATTAATATCTCAATGGTTATATATAATAACTAAAGATGTCTATGTGTGGAGTTGGACTGAATTTAAATCCAGCCATGTATTTTATATCAACATTATATTAAACCTAATCATGCGTCGGATCATTTGTCCAAATTCGAAGATTCATCCAAAAAATAAGAGGGTTTAGACAAAAATATAGGTCCGAGAAATGGACTTGGATAAAATAAGGCCCATTTTCTAAATGGATCAGGCTTCAAGTATGATTCTTTTGGCTCGGGCCCAAACCAACCCGAATCTACCTAAAAAATTTATGCTACTATTTTGTTACTATTATGTTGTTATTGTTTGGATATTGTATAACTATTGTTTTATTGTTAATTTTGCTACTATTTTAGAGGCATTTGTTTGCCAAGTTGCAAGTTTCTTAGTGTTATTTAAGTATAAAGTTTTTTTAACGTATTTTTAATTTATTAAAAAAATTATTTTTAATATTTTTAGTGTATTTGATGTATTATATTTTTTAATTTTATTTTTATATAAAAAAATTAATACGAGCGGGTTAGGTCGAGCTTGGGTTTAGCATTTTTATTTGAGTCGGGCTTGGGTAATACTTCAGACCATGTTTTTAGTCAACCCGAACCTAAACCTAAAAATCGAACCTAATATTTAGATTGACTCGACTCATGATCAAATCTATGCTCATATGTAAACTCATTTATACAAAGATATAATTTATTTAGTATTTAATAATTTTATATAATAAATTAAAGTTGAGGATAATTTAGTCATTTAACGAACTATAATCATATGCCACTATACCAACGTTCACTCTCCCATTATAAAAGTCTTTCTTCTCCAACAAAAAAACTCACCAAAAATGAAACTCTGAAACAGTCACTTAGCTGTTAACAGCACTCAACAATGGCGACCACCCTTTTCTTCCTCCTATTTTTCACCCCCTTCCTCTACTCCGCCACCGCACCAAATCATAATGCACCGCAAGATCTGGTCCGTTCATCATGCATCAACGCCAGCTACCCCTCACTCTGCCTCCGCACACTATCATCCTACTCTGGCCCCACCGGCACCCCACGCGACTTAGCCCAAGCCGCCGTTAAAGTCAGCCTCGCCCGCGCCCGCAAAGCTTCGACCTACTTAAAAACCAGCGTCACGGGGAAAAGCAAAAGGGAACGAGCGGCTCTAAGCGACTGCGTGGAGCAAATGGCTGAGTCGGTGGATGAGCTAAGCAAAACGTTGAGTGAGTTGAAGCATTTGAGAGGCGAAACGTTCGAGTTCCAGATGAGCAATGCACGGACGTGGGTGAGTGCGGCGCTGACGTATGAGGACACGTGTGTTGATGGGTTCGAAGGGGTTGATCGGGAGGTGAAAGATGATGTGAAGAAGAAGATCACAAATGTGGCTATGGTTACAAGTAATGCTTTGTATATGATTCGTAGGCTTGACGAAAGTGGTGGTCTGAACCGTTGATCATGATGAATTGGACGGTTGTGATTTTATCTGGCTCATTGATGTTTATGGTGTTTTTTTTTTAATCTTATTTTCGGAGAAGTTGTATGTAATTGTAATGTAATATTATTTTTATAACAGCCTCATTTCTCTCTTAAAAATTTGATTTTTTACATAACATTTACAATAATATAACTATTAAAATGTGACATTTTAAACTTAAATGATTAAAATATAATTTGAAACAAATAAAAATGATTATTTTAATAATTTACTCTTAATTTTATTAATCTATTAAACAACTTTTTAATGTAAATTCAATACTTATAAAATTCATTATTAATTATTCATCACTTTATTTTTCATAATTTTTTTTATAAATTTATCACATATATTTTTCACCCACATCGTGAGTGTATCATAATCTAGTGGGAATAATGTTGATGAATCATATACCGAATCCGAATACATGAATCATGTTGGTGAAACTTATATTATTCAAACTCTTTGTTCTTTTAAAGTATTCATGTTTGACCTATAAATATGTAATTATGACAGTTAAAGATTATTCAAATACAAAAAATATATATGATATATATTTATGTACTGAATTTTTTAAAATTTTTAAAAGTTAACATTTCCTTTTGAAAATTAATTTAATAATCGTAAAATGATTTATATATTATACATATGAAAATTAATTTGAGAAATTATATTATGAAATTAAAACACTTTAGTACATTAATGGGTTTAGTCCATAAAAACATGAAGGGCCTAAAAGAAAAGTCCAAGACTATATATTTTTTATGAAATTCAAAAAAAATTATTTTACTCTTTACACCATATTATTTATGGTCTATTTTTAATTATTTAATTACATTTCAAATAAAATTTTTTATTATTAATACATAATTTTAGTAATTTTATTATTTTAAACATAAATATTAAATTTTGAACCAAAACTTCAACCTTGTACCAAACTTCAAATTTTGAACCCTAGACAAGAAAAAACAAAATCTAAAATTATTCTTTTCCACACGTACCCTTGTATTTTAAAACCCTACTTTCTATCTTTTAAACCCTGATTTATTCTTTGTGGCAAACGGCGCCGGCACTGCGATATGGAAGCCTTGGACTTCTTCCCGGACTCACCCACCGGTGATTTCTGCGACTCAGTACTCCGCCACTTCTCGAACTCCGACCAAGAAGACAGCCAACGGCTCTGCGCCACCGTTGGCGCAATGACTCAAGAACTGAAGGAACAAAATCTGCCTCTCTCACCGATCGCCTACTTCGGCGCCACGTGTTCTTCTCTCGACCGCCTAGGCTCCGAACCGGACTCCCCTCCTCACATCGTCCAGTCTCTCGCCACCGTCCTCTCTCTCCTTCTCCCCCGTATCCCCGTCGCCGTTTTGAAAAAGAAAGGAGATTTCGTTTCGAGGATGGTCGTTACGGTATTGAGATTGAATTCCGTTACGGAGGTCACGCTGACGTCAGGTTTGAAATGTTTAGCTCAGTTATTGATTGCTGGAGATAAAGTTAATTGGTCTGATTTATCGCAAAATTACGGGGTTCTAATCGGATACTTAACCGATTCCCGCTCTAAGGTAATATCTTTTATTTTTCCTTTCGTTGAATCCAAAAAAAAAAAGAGAGAGTTGAATTTCAATCAAATTATGATTATTTTTAATTACTTGCGAATTAATTTTTGAAATAGGTGAGAAGGCAATCGCATTTGTGTATCCGTGATGTTTTACAAAGCTTGAGAGGGACACCGGTGCTGGCACCTGCGAGTGAAGCTATATCAAACTTATTCGAGAGGTTTCTTCTGCTGGCCGGCGGTTCAAATGCGAATTCGAGTGAAGCGGTTAAAGGAGCTCAGGAAGTTCTCTATGTTTTGGATGCTCTTAAGGACTCTCTTCCACTTTTGTCGATGAAATACATGACTACAATTCTTAAATATTATAAAACTTTATTGGAACTTCGGCAACCTCTTGTTACTAGGCGTGTAACTGATAGTTTGAATGTGGTTTGTACTTATCCGAACATAGAGGTTTCGGCTGAGGCATTGCTGGATTTGTTATCGTTTTTGGCTGTATCTGTCTCTGCAAGTGAAACTTCTCCAGTTAGCCTGACGTTTAATGCTCGTTTGTTGAGTTCTGGAATGATGAAAGTGCAGTCTCTTAACAGGCAACTTTGTGTGATTAAACTCCCCATTGTGTTCAGTGCACTCAAAGGTCTGGTATTTTAGTTTTTAGTTAGCAATTACTTTTAGTGAGGAATTGAGAAGATCTTCCATTATGATTGTTGGGTTTTTATTGTGATAGATATTCTGGGGTCGGAACATGAAGAGGCTATTTTTTCTGCTACGGAGGCTTTCAAGACCCTGATAGACGGCTGCATTGATGAGGGTTTGATCAAACAGGGAGTGGATCAGATTATTCATGCACAATCTGATGATAGAAAGTCAGGGCCAACTATAATTGAGAAAGTTTGTGCAATCATTGAGAGCTTACTTGATTATCATTATAGTGTGGCGTGGGATATGGCATTTCAAGTTGTTTCAACCATGTTTGATAAACTAGGTATTGGCAGTGCCTCTTGTTGCTTCTTTTCTATTCCTATTTTATTGAACGTGTGCTCTTTTAGATGAAGTAAAATTTCAACCTGGTTTCTATTCTATAGGGTATTACTCTTCATATTTTATGAAGGGTACTATTAAGAACTTGGCTGACATGCAAAGCTTGCCAGATGAAGATTTTCCTTACAGAAAACAGGTATTCGTGTAGCCTGAGAATCTTTATTTGGACTTAGCTTTTGTCATATGATGTATAAAATGGTAGTCAATGTTGACCACTGTGCTTACTATAAATATTCAAAGACCAATAAGAGTTAGAAATTAAAATACATGTGGTATATATTTCTCCTACATCAGTTATCTTGTCATACTCAATTTTGCTTTGTTTCATGATTGATATGTGTTTCCACTTCGGTTTTTTCATTTCTGACCTGTTTCAATTTTGGTTTTTTTATAAGTTGCAATCTTGGAATTAACCTGTGGATATATTGACTGATTGTTCTTCTGCAGTTACATGAATGTGTTGGATCTGCTCTAGGTGCAATGGGGCCTGAGACATTTTTAGGAATTTTGCCGCTGAATTTTCAGGCTAATGACCTTTCAGAAGTAAATGTGTGGCTGTTCCCAATTCTGAAGCAGCATATTGTAGGTGCACGTTTGGGCTTCTTTTGTGAGACACTTTTGGGTCTGGTTGAAGAAATGAAGCAGAGATCTCGGAGGGTAAAATTCCTGTTGTTGGTATGTTCATCTTTTCTTTTTCTACACATTTCTTAATTACTCCTTACCTTTGGCAGCTTGGACTAGAAGGAAAGGTTTTCTCATCAAGAAGTGCAGATGCTCTTGCATACTCAGTGTGGTCCTTGTTGCCGTCTTTTTGTAATTATCCTTTGGATACTGCCAAAAGCTTCAAGGATCTTCTAAAGCCAATATGCAGTGCCCTTGATGAAGAACATGATATTCGTGGAATAATATGCTCTAGTTTGCAGATTCTGATTCAACAAAATAAGGGAATTAAGGAAGGAAAAGATGATGCTGACAGTTCTGAAATATGTCCTGCCAAACAGCGAGCGATATCTCATTATACCCCAGAGATCGCTGGGGAAAATTTAAATGTGCTAACTGCATCTGCTCCACAGTTATTGAAACTTTTGTCAGGAATCTTCATGAAATCTACAGTAGATGAGGGTGGTTCTTTGCAGGTACTTGTACTATCTTATTAAGGAAGTGCACAATCCCGTTTTGCCAGTCATCTTTTATCCTTAAGTATTTGCCTAGTTGGGAGGATAGGATGTAGGAAGGTAGAAAAGGTTTTCATCCAGTGGTTAAGCTATAAAGTAGGAAAGTGAATATAAACCTAACCATTAGGTAAAAATTTCTTATCGTTACTACCAATTGAAGCCTTAGATACTTGCATGTTAGTGTTCCCAATTTCATACTGAATTTTTTCCTCCATTTACAGTCCACGATTGGGGAGTTTGCTTCCATAGCACATAAGAACATTGTCAGAACCATATTTAAAAACACGATGGAAAGGCTTTTAGAAGTCACGCAACAGGCTGGGGTAGCTGAGGCATCAAATATGCAGGTCGATAATTCATCATCTAAAAGCTCATTATCTCTCAAAAGGTAACTTGCAGTGCTTAATATTTGTACATTTTGCAGGCATGGCAGTTCTATGGTCTTAATGATTGTATTCTTTCCTGTTGATATAAACTACAGGGCACGGTTAATTGACCTGGCAGTGTCACTTTTGCCTGGTTTAGATGAGCCAGCATTAAATCTCTTATTCATTGCAATAAAACCTGCATTGCAGGTTGGTTTTATAATTCCATGCTATCTAGTGTTATTAATTATGACTCTTGTTTGGTTAAGTCTTATATTTTTGTTGAAGAGTTTAGTTATTATGACAACAATTTTATTATTAATCTGCAGGATGTGGATGGCTTGATTCAGAAGAAAGCGTACAAAGTTCTTTCAATAGTTCTCAGGGTATCTCCTCATGCTAATACTTCTGAGTTATATTCTTCATTTGTCTCTGCATTTAGATGTATATTTTATAATTCATATCCAATTTCCAGTATATCTCACTCTGTCAATTTACACTTGATAAATATATTTTTTGTTTTCTGGTCAGAACCAAAAAGGATTTCTATCTGCCAAACTGGAGGAATTGCTTAAACTTATGATTGAAGTATTGCCATCATTGCACTTTTCTGCCAAACGTCACAGACTCGACTGTTTGTATGAGCTGATAACCCATGCCTCTAAGGTCACAACAAACTGATTTTAGTCTTTCATCTAGGCGGCGTACTATGTTTGCTTGATTAAATCAATCATTCTAATAAATCTTTTTTTTGAAGATTAACTAATGTTTCTTTGTACAGGTGGATCCGAACCTGAGGAGACATGAGATTCTTAGTTCTTTCCTGACTGAGATAATCCTTGCTTTGAAAGAGGTATTTTGTCAATAGCTATTTGTTATGTCTGTCTAATTTTAATATCTTATGAAAGTAAAAATTACAGTATCTCATGTTATTTTCTGTTTGGGGCACTCTCATATCGTTCTGGAATTTCTTCCTACATATTCTCTCTGATTCCTTTTGTATGATACTACTTTTTTGCAGGCTAATAAGAAAACTAGAAATAGAGCTTATGAGGTCCTTGTCCAAATTGGCCATGAATATGGAGATCAAGATGACGGTGGACAGAGAGAACATCTGTTTAATATGGTTGCTAGAGGTTTGGCTGGAGAAACTCCTCATATGATTAGTGCTGCTGTGAAAGGCTTGGCTCGGTTGGCTTATGAGTTCTCTGATCTTGTTTCTTCTGCTTACAAGTTGCTTCCTTCCACATATCTTCTCCTTCAAAGAAAGAACAGAGAAATTATTAAAGTTTGTTCTCTCTCACACACGTATTTTTGCTAATGGTTCTGTTCCTTATTTTGCACTTTTGTATTGCATTACCTATGTCTATGATTGCTTATGATGCAGGCTAATTTGGGTTTGTTGAAAGTGTTGGTGGCCAAATCACAAGCTGAAGGCTTGCAAGCACACCTGGCCAGCTTGGTGGAAGGCTTGTTGAAGTGGCAAGATGATACCAAAAATCATTTTAAAGCTAAGGTTTGTGTTCCTCTTCATATACCATTGTTTTTGGTCATTGTTACAGGAGATGTTTTTATACAATTTAACTGTTCACAATGACAGTATTATTAGCCTTTTTGCATGTTCATATTTTTTTTGGCTTATGGATGTGTTTTCTTATTTCAGGTTAAGCTTCTTGTGGAAATGCTAGTTAGGAAATGTGGTATCGATGCTGTGAAGGCTGTGATGCCTGAAGAACACATGAAGCTCCTTACTAACATACGAAAGGTCTGTTGATGAATGTCATTTTGTTCAGATATATATACATAAATGTGGATATGTGAAGATTTCATTTTGAAGGATGTCACTCATCATTCTTAAAACACAGATCAAGGAGAGGAAAGAGAAGAAACAGGCTGTTAGCTCTGGGGAAAGTAAATCTCATCTGTCAAAGGCAACAACTTCCAGGTTTCTCACCTTGCTTCACTGCATCCATACAGTCATTTATATAGCCATATAATATGTACAATCTCGTCTGTTTTCAGAGTCTTATTCATCGATACGCCTTTGATTTTCCATACTTGTTTGAATGTGCAGGCTTAGCAGATGGAATCATACGAAAATATTCTCTGATTTTGGTGATGACAATACAGATGACAGTGATGTGGAGATGGCTTCTGGCCAAAAGAGCAAAGCTTCCTCAAAGTTGAAATCAAAAGCATCTACACTTCGGTCAGTAAACCATATTACATTTTTTTTTGGGTACAAATGTGATTTGAACCTAGGCTATCCTTGAAGAAGGTGAACACCTAACCAATAGGCCACAATTGCGTTCAAATCATATGACCTTTTAGTTCCATGATGTGGATTAGACTTGATGTGATCCCATCCCATACATCCTTGTTTATCTATCATGTTGGGTTGTTGACTCATTTAAATGGTATTGAAATTTCAAATAGATGCAATGTCTCATGATCTATAAACAGTTCCTTTTTGAGTGTATCGAGAATATCATCTGATGTATATAGCATATGCTCACTTTCTAGGTTACTGTTTTTTGTGCTTTCAAAACTGATAAAGTAGAACTTCCGATTTAGGTCCAAGAAAACCCGGAGAGCAGAGAAGAGCTTGCCTGAGGACTTGCTTGACCAGTTAGAAGACGAGCCACTGGACTTGCTTGATCGGCATAAAACAAGATCCGCACTTCGATCATCTTCAAATCTCAAGCGGAAGCAAGATTCCGACGATGAACCAGAGTTCGACCCTGAGGGACGCTTGATAATTAACGAGGGAAGGAAGCCAAAGAAGGTTGCTGTATCAGACCCGGATTCAGATAGAAGAAGTGAAGTGCCAAGTCATTTCTCGGTTGGCTCTTCAAGAAACAACCAGAAGAGAAGGAAAACATCAGAGTCTGGATGGGCATACACGGGAAGCGAGTATGCTAGCAAGAAGGCTGGTGGGGATGTAAAGAGGAAGGATAAACTCGAACCATACGCATATTGGCCCCTTGATCGTAAGATGATGAGCCGTAGGCCGGAACATCGGGCAGCTGCAAGGAAAGGCATGGCAAGTGTGGTGAAAATGACAAAAAAGCTTGAAGGTAAGAGTGCCTCAACTGCACTCTCTTCTAAATTCATGAAGTTAAGGAAGATTCAAAAGAAAGGTGGCAAGCGAAAAAGGTGAAAAATGAAAATGGTGTAGGTTCTTTTTTTTTGCCTGTTGCATTAAAACCTACATACAGGCCAGAATTTTGGGGTTTTTTTTTTAAATTTAATTTAATCTTATGTTATTGTGTTTGTGTATATGATTGAAAATGTGGGTAATTGGTGTTTGTTTTATAACTTCCATTATATTGAATTCTAAAGCAACTTAAATCCTTTCAATATGTTTTTAAGAGGCTTTATTGTAGTTGTAATATTGTAGACTGCTAAAGCTTTGAGTCTTTAATTGGTGCATTGGGCTTTTATCCTTATACTATAAATTGGTCTGGTCCTGATATTGAATCATCTCATGTGTTTATAAAATTGGAACTAATGCCAATTTTTCCTTCAATGAACATGGCTAATTGGGGGATAGGTTTGTTCCGCGAAAAGAAAAGGATTTTCATATTGTAAAAATTGGATGTTGGTTTTATGGTTTATATTTGGAGTTTAGAGGTTATTCTTCTCAATATGTCGTCTCTAACATTCGGATTTGCATTTCTTGTTTTATCACTGTATTTTGTCAATGAAGTTTTTGACTTAGAATTTTGAGATTTCAGCTTTGAGTTTTATCTTATTTGAATCATATATGGTTTTCTTCTATTCTTCATGTTGTTTTGAGTTAAAACTGAATTAAATTAGACAAACTCAAAACTCGAAAACTAAATCTTCGTTTGAACAACACCAAATTCTTCGCCATTAACTCTAAAACCATCTACTGTTATTAATATTATTATTTGAAAAACATAGCTACCTATCCATGCATTGAGGATTTTAAGATTTCATCTTCTAGTTTCAGAGGCTGTATATAGTTTTTCCCTTATATATAAAAATATAAATATACATATATATATTTGTTTATGGAGGTTAAATCTTAAGTTAAATCGAATCAAAAATTTTCAACGTTCTCCTATCTTTCAAAATTCAAAATCCAAATATTGAATAAAGTCTTTAAACCTTTTGCTATTAACCCTAACAAAATCAATTATGAATTCTTTGTCGTTAACCCTAAACAACATCAATTATTATTTGATGAATGAGCAATCCATCCATTCCAAAATCTATTGGAAACAGAATTAAATTAAATGATTGTTAAATTATCACTTTTATTAGGGAAATGATAAAAAGGATATGAACTCAAATATAATTAAACATATTTTTCTTTCAATTTAAAATTTTGAAGTGTTACCGATAAAACTAAACCGTGATTTCCCTTCCAAATAAGAAATGTTGATGTCTACTTCAAAAATGCCACTTTCCGACCGAATAATCTATGCCCAAAGTTTCTCGACTCATCCCAATCAAAATAATGGATCCTCATATGATGTCTCATGGCACGACCAATTTTCTCAATTATTTCATCCCAATTTCTTAAAGATCACATATTTTAGCCATCCCTAAAATTGTTATGGTTGGGATTAATTATTCTGTTTTTCCTTGTCCCACATCCTTTTGTAACATTTTTCTTGTTGGATTACATTCATTCTTGTCCCACATTGTAAATTATCAGTTTCTTTTTATGTCGGGTTACTTTCAGTGAAAATATTGTATAAATCTTTGTATCATAGTGTAAAGTATATTTTATTGTTTAAGTTTTTAATTAAATTAGTGTCACAAGTCAATACTGCATCAACTCGATTATAGAATTTATTAAAATCTTTTTTCATAATTAAAATAAATTATTTTATTTAGGGGTGTTTTAGTCTTTATAATTATTATTTAAAAAGCCAACAAAACGTTTACATGTGATGAAATTTGAACTGATACCATTTGGGATATCTTGACTTTTGTCACTCAACCAAAATTTTATTTTAATTTATTTTATGCGTACTTTATTACATCTATCAATTGTATATATTGATAAATTTGTTGATTGAGTTGGTGTCATATATTAACTCGACACCAACTGAAAATTGATTATAGCACCGGGATAACTGATTGTTGTACATTTAGTATTCTTAATATGGTGTATTTGCATATTTAAATTTCGTTTTACTTGCAATTTAATCTAATTATTTTTCATTTTAATGTCTTATATATTTCACATGTTATTATTAATTAATCTTAAACCATACCTTTCGTTATTTATTATATATTATTTTTAAAACATCCCTCTGTTTTAATTATGTTTAAAAATTTTAGTTTTAATTTACGTGCTTTAAGAAAAAAAAAAAAGGAAAATGATCTCTTCCTTTATTCGGTTGAAAAAATAATTAATTGTATGAGGTGAAATTATTTAAATGATGTGTCATTAATTTAAAATACAATATTTTCAAAGGTTACAAAAATTACCATTTTATTCCTTTAAAAGTATATAATAATATTTTACCTGTGATTTTTCGATCATTAAAAGGAAAATGACTTAACAAGATTTATACTTTTTCTCCATTATATATATTGAATAATTTCATTATAAATTTCGATCATATCCGTTTTTTTGACAAAATGTCTAGAACTACTCATAACCATTTCCCAACCATAAATAAAAGGATAATACATTTAACGTATTTGAATCCACGTTTTTCTAATATATTTAAATAGCTTGAGTGTATGGTTTTTATTTGTGAAATAAGAATGTAAATAATTTGTTGAGACTTTAAACATACTTGAACAATTAAATTTTATTTAATTACTTCCGTAAAGTAAACACTTTTTTATCTTCTTAATTAAAAAAAATTATTATATAATTTTTTTGAATTTATAGAATAAAATTCAATGGGCTATTTAATTCTACATATACTATATGCCATTATTGCAGTTCACGTGGGGAAGATAGGACGATTATTATTATTATTATGAATTTCATTATATAAATAAGTATTTTCTATTTAGAAGAAAGAATATATATATATCTATTAAGTATTAGCTCGATTGATATAAAAATTATTAATAATGTAGAAGGATGTGGGTTCGAATATGTTAAAATATATTATTTTTCTATTTATAAGTCAGGGAAAAACTATAAGTAATTTTAAATATTATATTAAAAAATAGATATAATCATATATATATATAGTTGTATAGTTATATATGCAGTTTGTTTTAGTATTAATGTAAGGCTGTCATATATGGTCTGTAATCTGACATGAACAAAAACATTATTTATTTATGTATTAATTTATTAATGCATTAATTCCATTATTGCAAAGTCCTACAAAGATCCATGCATGTGCATGATGGTGAAGAAATCTTTATTTAATTTTCCTTTTTCTTTTTTTTTAATAAATAGAGCAAATAATGATATAAGCAAGTCGTATACATTTATTAAATGTCACTTTGTTATAAAGATTAATTATTAAAGTGATATTTATAAATACATTAATTGAAAATGTTAAATATTATAAACGAACTCATATATCAATCCCTATTTTATGTATTGATATAAATTAATGTGCAATATTTTATATAGTTAAATTTGTTTGATAAAACTCTTAAATTTTATTAATATTGTATTATATATATATATATTGCATGTATAGTCCATAGATATGGTGTTACAAAATGCCAAAAAAATAAAAGAAGCCAAATATAGGTGGCAAAGCAATGATAATGGCTAATAAAATGCAAGGTCTAGGGTGTTTTTAAAAAAAAAATTAATTTGCTAGGGAAAAAAACCAATTAAATAATTAAAAAAAATAAGTAAAATAAAAACAGCTATGAAGGAAATGGTTTTCATTTAATTACTTGAAATAATTGCTAAGTTTCTAATAATTGAATCCTATGATCCTATCATATCATATAAATGAAAGAAGCATAGACCTAATTTGCCGGTGAAATTTTAAATATAAAGCATTGAAAATGATATATATATATATATATATATAAAAGTAAGACTCAATTGGTATTAGGTTATTCTCTTCATTGGAACAATAGGGTCGTTATGCTCATTACTAAACTTGTTGAAGAGATGAAATATAATCAAAGTATATCTTTTTTTATCAGAGGTTGAATCAATCATTATCAGAAGAATTAAATAAAAAATTAGGATACATTCTGAGAAAATAAAACTTCCATCGAAGAGAAGCAAATGAAAGGCTTTCATAAAAATACTCGTAGAATCGAGAATGAAGTTTTCATTCTGTACATGCCAGATCATGAATTAGTAACTGCATTTAATATTATTGCCAATGTAGGAGGACGTGATTTCAAGTGCGCTGAAATGTATTATCTTCCTATTTAAGAGTTGAGAAAGAGTTACGAGTAGTTCTAAACATTGTGTCAAAAAGAACAGATATAAACAGAATATATAACGAGATTATTCAATATATATTGAAAAAGAAGTGAGATTTTTAATTAAAACCCAAATCTTATTTACCAATGTCTAAAGAGTATCCTTATATACAACAATACTATTTTTTTTTTGTCAATATCTCTTATTTATAAATAATATATCAATCAATCTAAATTTTCCAAATTCGATAATTGTTTTATAAGAAAATTATAAACATTAAGATTCAATCCCTAAATTTACTAACATCTATTCGTAAATGAAGAATATTTAAGGAACCAAATAAATTAAATTTGATTTCATTTTTCATTAATATTTAAATTAAATTATACTAGTTTTAGATATTGGATGCAAAACTTAAACCAATGAAATTCCATTGGAGCAAACAAGAAATTCGTTAATGGAAAAAAAAACCTAACAATTAATTTTTATTGTTTGTGGGGTCGGAATAACATAATTAGGGATGAGCAAAAATCGATATAAATTGTTTCAATTTTTAGTAAAAATCAATTTGATAAAACGATGGGTAAAATGATGGTTAAAAATGGGAAAGGAAAGTGAAATTGTCTAGTTTTATGAAGAAATAAATATTAAATTTATACACAAACTTTGATTTAATGTACAATTTGATACATGAACTTTGATTTGATGCAATTATACACGCGAAGCTTGAATCGTGGTTCATATGTATACATGAAACTTTGATTTTAATTCAATTGTACACATTTAAAGAAATGAATATATACACATTTATTTTCATATTGGATTAATAGAATTGCTTGTGTATACAACGTATCAATCTAAAACGGGGCTAATTCGATAATGCTGATAGTGATTCGTGAAAATTTAATCAAATTAAAATTTCATTTATAAAATAGTAAAAAATCAAAGTTCATGTATAACATTACACATTGCATCAAAATTTATATATAACTTCCATATTCATCTCTTTTTATAAATAATAAAAAAAATTCAATTATTGGTGATCTTTAAAAGCCAAAATAGGGTTAAGAAAATAGAGGAAAATTGACATTTCTTCCTTGAACCCTAATTATAAATCTTTATCATCTCCATTATCAAATTTGGAAGGAAGCTAAAGGAAGGTTGATTGATAGAAACCCACCTTTCAACATATAGAGAGAGCATTAAAAATGGGTCCAATAATGTAAAAAATAATATATTTTAGCTATTTTTTAAATATTTTTTCTAAGTTGATAATTCAAAGGGACATTGAGACTCTTCTTTAGGGATATAGTTGAATCACCTGGATAGTGACCTTAGTGACACTCCATTATCATCTCTTACTTTTCTTTTTATCTATAAGCAAATATATATATATTTTATGTAGGTAAAGTTGGAATGTTTATATAAAAATTATTAATTATAAAATTTTGGAGTTAAAATAATTTTTTTATTATTATTTAGGTATAAATAAAAGGGCTTTTTTTTTAAGGGAGAGGAGGGGGTTGGGGCCTTGGCTAGTCCTCTACCTATGCCTCTATTTTATGTCATATCTTAATAATAGTTGTGTGAATTAATTATATATTTTATTTCTTTTTGACCTTTTTGTTTGCTTCTTTCAATTAATTAAGAGAATGCATAATTTAGTGTTTTTTAGTACTGTTTTTGTTATAAAAAAAAATGTTAGAGGTTAATATTTTTAAAATTTTAACTTAGATTGTTTAAAATATTATTTTTATTATGCAGATTGAGTTTTAGCTTGATTGGTATTGATATTGTTATCCGTGCAGGAGGACATGAATTCGAGTGTACTGAGGTGCATTATATTGGGAGATTTATATAAAAAAGAGATAAATTTTAAAATTACACACAAACTTTGATTTGTGCAATTTGATACATGAACTTTGATTGCGTTTTAAATGTATATATGAAATTTTAATTTTAATTCAATTGTATACGTTCAAAGGAATAAATACATCATTTATTTTTATATTAGATATATATAATTATTTGTATTGAAATATGTACACTTAAAATAGTGCTATATCAATAATCGTATTAGTAATTTGTGAAAATTGAGTTAAATTAATATTTCATGTATAAAATAGTACAAAATCAAAATTCATATACAGCATTGTACAATGAGCCAAAGTTTATATACAATTTTGAAATTTATCGTTATAAAAAATGGTAATTTATAAAATTTTGGAGTTAAAAAATTGCTTTTTATTTTTAGGTATAAAAAAAAGTTTAAAGTTTTTAAGGCAGAAGAGGAGGTTGGGGGCTTGGTCAGCCTCTATATTATATCTTAACAATAGTTGTGTGAATTGTTGATTGAGTTTTAGTTTGATTGGCATAGGTATTGTTGTCGATGTAAAAGGACATGAGTTTGAGTATATTAAAATAGAGATCGACACAAATTTTGGTTCTCATATTCCTATTTAAACATAAATACAGTCAATATTAATCTCTAATTTTTCAAAATTAGCCTTCGAATATATCTTTAATGAATAATATATCGACAAAAATCTTCTCGAAATCAAACTCCTTGAAGATCGAGTATCTTATTTACAAGAACTTCAATCATATTGAAAGTCTTGATACAATCATTACTTGACTTGATTCTTACATAATACATCTCCGATAATAAGTTGCTAAAAAATTTCAAAAGTCAACAATTAAAAACCCGAACGATATCAAATACTCGTTTAAATTACAATTGACGTTGCATCTCACCCGACTAACAAACTATATATATAAATAAATAAACTTGGTTGCGTGAAGTAGCTAGCTAGTAGCAATAATAAATCCAATTTGGATGCAATGGTGAATATACACATACATATATGAACCCCAGCATTAGTGTACTGTCATAGTATTAATTAAAGGGGGGGGGGCAAGAATACAAAAATCATAAAGTAGTGTGTATCCCCACCATTTCTGTAGGACATTATTTTATAAATTGATCAATATATATGTATGTATGTATATATGTAGCACTTTTGGATGCTGAATTTGAGCAGTGTAGGGACCATGACCACGACTCATGTTTAATGGTGGGTGAGGATCCATCCAAGAGATGTATGTACATGTCATGTCATTGTCTTTAGATATACTAACATCTTCATGCATATATATATAAATTACCATTATTCCAATCATAATATATAGGTAACCTTCTTTATTAGTTCATTAAATTAAATCTTTTATTTTCGGAATTTGATATGGCAAATATATTATTATGTGTTTAATATTATGTCAGTTTATTATTTTCATATATTACATACAAGAAAATTCAGTTAGTGGATTAATAATAGTTATTTGTATTAAGACTGAAATTTTAAATTTTGAGAAATATAGATTTCAATAATGATCCAATTGGAGAATATAGATTAAATACAAGACAAGTGATTTGAATTTAACCAAATAGATTTAACTGTTACTATTTGGGCTAGAACTAAAATTGACCTGTTCAAAAAATACAGGGACAAAGTATTGATCAAATTAAATACAGGAACTAAATATATAATTTTAACAAAGTACAAGGATTAATAGCAGAATTTAACCTAATATATATTGTTACAAAACATCATAAATTTTCATTGCCGGGGAATATTAATGTTAATCCCATGATTAGTCTTTTAATGAAAAAGACAAACCCTAAACGAGATTATTAATTGCTTCTTTCTCTCTCTTTTATTAGGGACATATTACCTAAATTCACTCTTGTATATAATTTATTTTATTAAAATTAAAAGTTATATTACGCGTATGTGTGTAAAAATTATTTTTTAAAATATAAGAGCATATTTAAAAATAATATATAATAAATAATTAAATGTATGGTTTGAAATTAATTAATAATAGCATGTATAATATGTACAAAATTAAAATGAAAAAATTAGATTAGATTTTAAGTAAAAATAAATTTAAACATATAAATATATCAAATTAATAATATTAGATGCATTACGAATTATGACGATGTCATCAATCTTGAGCTGGTATTGAGTTAACTTATAACACTAACTTAGTCAATAACTTTTTCAATATATACAATTGACAGAAGTAATAACAAAGTGTGTACAATAAAATTAAAATAATTAAAATATTTTCAAATAAAATTTTAATTGAGTATTAAAATTAAAATTATATCGATACAGATGTCATGGGTTAATCCCACCAATATGCATTTTTTAAAAAACAAAAATACTAAATTACCCTATAATATAATTCATTTTAAAAACGAAAAGGTATTTTCGTAATTTTTCTCATTACAGAAAAATTACTAGTGAATTTCTTTATTAATTAATCTTATTTTGGTATTATATCATTAATTACTTCATGATCACAACATGGACCATCCAAATCATTTTGTTTTCTTAGATCATAGTATGTTATGAAAAATATTGTGAGGAATAATTACCCGGTAGGTGCTTGTACTATTGGATCCAAACTTATTTAGTTATTTTCAAAATAAGAGGAATAATTTAATCAATGTAATATTTGAAGATAGAGAAAAGAAAAAAAGTTAATTATTTTTATTAATAAACTATAAACTAAGTAAGAATTTAGTTCCTAAGAGAATTTAATATTTTCAAATTATTGTGAAAATTATAAAATAATTAAAATTCCAAATTTTTTGAAAAAGAAGTTACAAGTTAAATTTTTTTAAATTTTTTTTCAATATTTGGGAAATATTTATTAATTATTAATTTATATTTTTTTAGAATATTAAATATAATCTTTATCAATCGAGAATGAACATATATTGATATTTTTCACAACCGTGTTTATCTTTAATTATTCGTTTTTAAATAATATACAAATTAACCTATTTCATATAATTTTGAAAGGGACTAAATTGCTCATCGCCTATAATTTTTTAACGAAAATACTTATTTTGACTCCCCTTCTAATACTATAGTGACTAAGTTACTTTATTTATTCCAAATAATAATAATTTTTTATTTACCTCCAAAATATAAAAAGAAAAATTATTCACTTACTATTTAAAAAATTAATGATATAGTATGGAATCTTGGTTTCATAATTTTCCTACCTAATTTTCATGCTTAATGATGATCATCTATGAATATTGTAATAAAAAAATCTTGTACTTTTGTCATCAATGAACCTCATCTGGTGATCAGTTGGAAAATTAATGGCAGACACTTTATCACTTGTGTGTGCATCCACCAATATTTTTCCAAACATTTTTAGTTCTAAGAAACAAAAACATCTCTTGTCCCAAAATAACAATTTCGAATATATCGCATGTTTAATGTTTTTACGCAAGAAATTAACATAGCTTAAAATATGTAATTGGTTCTTGTACTTCGATGAAATTTGAGATTTGGTCCCTATAATACTTAAAAACTTTAAAAATTAAGTCTTCATACTTCTTTTAATTTAAAATTCTCAATCCAATCATTAACTTTATTAATATTTTTTTGGATCAAAATTTATCGGCTTGGCATTTTAATTAAGGTTGTCCTCATATAACATTGTAGATGATTGATAGAAAACATACATGTTAAGTTGATAAATTCTGAGAAAAACAACTACAATTTTCAAATTTAAAAAAGTAAGAGAATTGGATTTTTTTTAACTTTTAAAGTACAAAGACTAAATCTTAAATTCTATAGAAATACAGGGACTGATGGCAGATTTTAACTAAAAGAATATTGTATGACTATGGCATATAGTTATGTCTTGTCTCCTTTACTTGGTCCCCTTAGTGTTGCAATTCTCTTTGAAAAATTACTTCCCGTGCTCAAATTCTCAATTGAAAAAAAAAATTCTTGGGCTAATTTGATTCTTTGTCCCCCTATAAAATCACTTTTTTTATCTGAGTTTATCGAAATATTTTTTTTATTTGAATAATTTCATTATAAGTTTTGATCATATTTATTTTTTTTAACATAATGATACCTATAGCTCCTCCTCAACTCGCAAATAGGAGGATAATGCGCTTTAGCGTACTCAAACCCACGTCCTCCTACATTAACAGTAATGTTCATACCAATCGAATTAAGACTCAATCGATAGTTTCTCAAAATATTTAGATACTGAACATATTAATATTCAACACTAACCTAAATTTTAGGCAACATAAAAAAGATCTAAAGGTGATTAAACATATAATAATTAATGAGGCTTCTAATTTGAATGATAAAAAAAAGGTAATCTCATAAACACCGATGGTGAAAGTTCATAATAGATAGTGTCCGAGAAATGCATGCCATGGTCTCCATTTTAGGGAGCCAACAATGGTGGCTATTGGGGCCTCACTCATTTAAGAGTGCCACACTGTTTTGACACTTTTAGTTAGATTAATAATCCGTTTGATGAACTGTTGGAGTTTTATTTGTTTTAAATTAAATTAAAATAAATAAGTTTTTCATTAAATGATTCAAAATATAAATAAAATATGTTTAATTCGATTATGTTTACGATCAACCTCATTTATGAAACGTTTAAAGTTGATTTAGAGTCGGTTTATTGTTCAATTATTATTAATTAATATTATTATTATTTTTAAATATAATGAATACTAGTTCTATGACACACCCACATCGTGAGTGAAAAAAAAAATTATTTAAAAAATATTTATAAAAATCTTATATTAAAATCAAATGAGACTTTGATTGAAACGGTCGAGTTAAAAATTTAAAATTCATATGTCTCATGTTCAAATCTTATTAAAGTATTATTTTATTGAAAATATAAAGAAAAAAGTACCATTATATTAATATATTTTACTTTGTAAAATCAATGGTATTTTAATAATTTTCGAGTTAACTTAGTGTTCAGTGGATTTGTAACACCAAAACAATCTTATTATGGTAATATTTTACCAGAAAATGTAAAGAAAATAATACCTTTGTATTCTTCGTAAAAGTGAGGGTATTTTAATCATTTTCAAATTGATAACACTAACTCATTTACGAACTTAATATAAGCATAGATAATGATATATATTTATTTTGGAATAATATTTGGTACACTTTGGAACTTTTAAACTCTATAAGCAATGTTAAGGGGTTGATAAGTGTCCTATAAAAGTATAGTAAAAGTTTAAAAAGAATATATATTTAAATAAAAAAAACACATGATATTCGTGAACCAAATACTGACCCATTTGTTCATGAACAACTATTTAAATATTCGTCAACCGGACATAAACCCATATAATTTAAATAAACGAATACAATTTTAAAATTATTAACAATACAAACCAAACATCAACAAACATCCAGTACTTGAAGTTGAGATAAATTACAAACCCTAAACCCTAATGCTAAGTAACTATATAAGCTTTAATGGCGAGCAACAATAGCTAGCTCGATCCTCCATGCAAGTAAGTAAACTTGACAGGTCCAGGACCTGTGGAGGTGCATGGCTAAGAAAGCGAAATAACAGATGATATGTTGACCTCATAACCAACATGTCTGTGTGATAATAGTTACAATTATATGTATTTTTTGGCTTAGATTTGTCAGTTCATGATTCAATATGAGGCTATAATATCTCACTTATATATAGAGAGATATATAGGTGCCGTACATGGAGAGGTGAAGGGGGTGTGCAGTGGGCAACCGGAGAATCCATAGCCACTCATTTAGGGATTCTGATATGTTGAAAAACGGGGGAAAAAATAGAAACCAGACCAGACCAGAACCCCACGGTTTGGTCGGATATTTGGAGCTGGTTGGCCCGACAAAAGCTGCACCCACTTCACATGGCTTTGAGGGGGTTACATGTGTGCCACATTGATTCCATGGTTAATTTCCATGTGCATCATATTACCAACATACATATATATAATTGGTCTTGATCTTTCTAGTTTCTACTTTGTTATTCAATTTAATCAAATAAATATATGGATATATTTTCTCCGTATATTATTTTTTTAAACAATTTTATTATAAATTCTAATATATTTGATCATTTTGACACAATACTTAAAGTTACTCATGGCCCTCTCCAACTTATAAATAGAAGGATAATACGCTTCAGCACATTCGAATCCACATCCTTCTGCATTGGCAACAATGTCTATACCAATCGAGTTAACGCTCAATCGACAAATAAAGTGAATATTAAAACACCGATTTTTCTCTATTTATAAATTTTTTTTTGTTTAAAGTCTTTTGATATTTGATAATTACGTTAAGTCCCAATTAAATTTAAAATTAAATTGAGTTATATTTTTAAACCACATAACTCGAATCTATAATCCTACTTAAAAGAAGATAGAGATATTTCTTGGATGCATATATAGATATACATAAACATAGAAAGCACATTTAGGTTAAAAGCCAAGTTGAATATGATTCTACCCTTTAACTTTAAGCAAGAGCTGCGAAAGGAATCCAAGTGAAGGTGATGTCCCCAATGTTCCCCCAGAATTCAAGTCTTACAAGGATTAATCTACTATCATAGAATTATATGATTATATATATAAGTTGATAAACTAATATTTTTAAACAAATTTGTGGTTGGAGTTAATGATTTTTTTAATATTAAATTTTCATTCATAGAATAAATCAACCTATTCGATATATCTATTATGTTGATTTAAAAATATATAAATTAATATTTATTAAATAATATAATTTTTTATATAAAATAAATAATTAAATTTTTTACTTTACATTAAATTTCAATGATTAAATTATTAAAATGTAAATTATACAAAAATATAAGAAATTAGAAAGTAACTTCAGAAAATTTATGAAACAAAAGAGTCAAACTTGTTGATATCAAAGACTAGGTAATAATGAAAATCATTATGGCAATTTGATGCTTCCAATTAACGAAGTGCCTAAAATATGAACAAATATTATAATATCGCCAATTTTTCATTGTTCGCACTTTACTTGCATGGCAAATTGACACATACTTAGTAATACTGGTAGTGATAAAGATATTGTCTATTCGTACTTATTCTCAAATTTCAACGTTTGAAAGTTTGAAATTTTAATCCTACCTGTTAAATCTATTAAAGGTGTGTCTCGGAATATAATTATTATTAAAATAGTAAGTATATTTTTTTGTAATTACAATTAATTCTATTCGTGTTTCTACTAAGTGTTTGCCTTTCATAATGTGATTACATTATAATTTTTTTATGTTTATATTATAAATTATAATTACATAGCTACGTAATTTTAAATTCTGAAAAAAACATTAATTATCATAAAAATTATTTTAAAAAAATACTTGGGAAAAATGCTTTAAACAAGTTACAAAACATAAAATTGAATCACTATAAGTAATATGTTAGTACAAGAAAATATTCGACAATACAATTGCTAATAAAAACTAACAATAAAAATAAATATCCGATACAATTTTATTTAATTTACTCTAGCACTGCATATTTGTCGAATTATCGATTGATCATTCTATAAATATATGTACTTAATAATAAATACTATGAAATTTAGTTAAAATTTGTATAAATAATTTACAATAAATATTATGTAATTTAGTTAAACATTTAGTAGGTCAAAATGTATGAGATATTATCTCTCATAAAAAAAATTCAAATGAATTGAACTAAATTAGTAAAATAACATGTGCTCGCACAATTATCCCAATTCTCACCCCTTAAAAACTGGGTAATTGAATTTGATTGGGATGCTCAAATTACATTATTGAATTCAAGAAGACTAATGAAGTACAATGACTATCAAAACAAGCCACACATGTATAATTACAAATAATTACACAAAATCCAATTATCCCTAACTAAAATGGCGTGGCTTTTGCGGGTGTTTCACTATTTTGTGGAAATATTCAACTAATATAACATTACACATATGATAATATGTTTGCTTTACGAGATTTTGGAGGTAGAAATTTTAAAAGGTTGTCGTCTAGATCAATATTAAAATTTCAAAATTTGAAATCACATGTCTAAAAATTATTAAACTAAAATACATGAACTAACTCTGTAACTTGTGTATAGTATAAGGACTAATCGAAAAATTTTACCAACAAGTTTAATGTCTAGATTAAATGTAAAAGCACCTCGGTTGTTGCGTTGAAAATTAAACAAGTCCTCCAACAATTAAAGTTAATTATTTATTTTTGTTCCAACCTCATCAATTATTTATTATTATAATTTCGACTACAAACACTTAATTATGCAAAAAACTTAACTTTAATTGATGTATTTATAATGATATAATGATGTCCCTAGAAAGAATCATCAAGGCTGTGACATGTGAAAATCTCCTCTTTTTGCGGGCCCTTCCACTATTTGCAAGAAAAAATTATTATAATATATATCCCACCATTTAAGGATAATCACATTATAGCACATCAACTAATTAAATTGTAACTCGCTTGGTATGATTATTATTATAACAATCAGAAAATTGTAAAGTTGAATGTGCTTGAACATCTATTATGTTTCGATTTATGAGTTTGAGATATTGTTAGTACTAAAAATCGTATAAAAAAATTAAAAACTTTAGTATCTTTATATAAATATATAAAATTAAAAAAAACCAAAAACACTCTTATAACAACATAATTTACTTAGTAAAAAATAAATTTTTAATTATTTTTTAATTAATTTGGTATTCAATTGATTCGTGAGATCAACTCAATCAGGGTTTTAAATGTAGTACAGATATACGATACATCATATATTGTGGATGAACCAAATGACGCTATATATATATTGACCAATCTCATTATAGTTTACGATCATATATGCTATTTTTGACACGATACCGATAACTACTTATAGCCACTCTCCAACCCATAAATAGAAAAATTGTACACTTCAACACACTTTAACCCACGTCCTCTTGCATTGACGATAATATTCATGCCAATCGAGTTAAGACTCAACCAACTATATATAAAATTTTAAATGAATATGCATTTAATTTCATTTTGGATTATATATTATCAGTCTCATTCCGTGACAGTATATAAAATTATGTATCAAATATAATTTTTTTATATAAATGTTTTTAAATTAATTTTATTAGAGAAATATTTTATTTTTCCTCCCCATTATTAGTGGTTTCTCTCTGTTGCTTTTGGGGTTTAAATTTTATAAATTGATGAGTTATTTCAAAGTTAGTTGGTTCTCCAACTTTTTCAACTTTACTCTTCAATTTCTTCCAGTTTTGGTATTTTTTTAAGTGAATAAAAAATTCTCTTTTCTGTAACTTTACTTCTCAATTTTATTGACCAAACTTATCTATTTAGTTAAGCAATATTATTAGTTTAACAATAATCACTTATAATTTGAAATGAAATGTTAGCTATTGTTCATAAATACAAATTCAAGTTTATATATTTTAATAAAATACAACAAATATTTTTCCACTAACAATAATGCGTACATAAAACATGTTAGAGCTATCTAAAGACAAAAAATAAAAGGGTCTGGGCAAAAATATAAATTCGAAAAATAGGTTTGAAAAATAATAAAACCTGTTTAGAAAATGGATCAGGCATTGGGTAAGATTTTCTTGGTATGGGCCCAACTCGACCCAAATTTGCGATAAAAAAATTTGTTTTTTCCCTTGTTTTGCTACTATTTTGTTTTTAATGTTTAAATATTGCGTAACACTTGTTTTATTGTTAATTTTGCTACTATTTTAGAACTATTTGCTTGCTAAGTTGTATTTATCTCACTGTTACTTAAGTATAAAAACTTTTTTAATTTTTTGAGAAATATTTATTTTAATATTTTTAGTGTATTTGGTGTAATATATTTTATTAAATTTTTTATATAAAAAATAAAAATTGAAAATTTAATATAAGCGGGCCAAACTCAAATTTTAGCATTTTATTTGGACCGGGCTTGAGTAAAAAAATAGGCCTATTAATCAAGCCTAAAATTTTGTCATGCCCCGAACCGACCCATCAGCAACTCTAAAACATGCATGCCATATATGTTATAATCAATGGTGAAACCAGAAAATTTGTTTAGGGGGCTAAAATTAAATTATAATTTTTACGATAGCACAAAATACAATTTCACCATTATAATAGTCTATATCTTCATGTTTTTTAAAATTATATTTTTAAGGGGGCAAAGTACAATTTTACCTTTCCTAATTTAAATTTTTTTTAAATTTTAAAGAACCTAAATGAAAATTTCCCTAACCCCTAGTTTCGCCTTGGTTATAATTAATATTGTTTACAAATATATGTATTACATCTTATATAAATACTTTTTAAGTTGATATTTTAATGAAAATATAATTAATATTGTTTAGTTAAATACTTAACATACACATGCATATATGATTAGTGAAAGCATAATAGTAATTAATGTATTATCCATAGGAAGATAAGTTGATTTATTAGATGTATATCATGTGTTAATCAGGCACATGTAACATGAAGGTCAATTTGCAATTTGACCAACATAATTAAATGAAGCTAATATATTAGGAGTAAGTTATAATAGATTGTATAATGATGTTTTGGTTTGGGTATACATTTATGGAAATTATTAATGGAGGAGAGTGTCTTTAAATCTAAAATATTACTCAATTAGTCCCATGATTTCATAAAAATTGCAAATTATTTTTATAAGGGACAAAAGGTGAAGGATGTTCAAATATCGAACTTGAAACTGGTGTGTTAAAAATTTGTTGATTAAGCTTTAACTCGATTGATACTGACATTGTTGTCAATGCAATAGAACATGAGTTAAAGCACGCTCAAACGCATTTCATTTTCCTATTAACAATATACTGTTGTTTAATATACTAATTGTACATAAAATTATTTTCATACATGACACGCACCAAATCTTAAATCCTAATTAATTTATTGTTGTAGTTTTTTCGATAGTTTTCAAAATTGAATTGGTGGATGAATCGATTTAATTATTGGTTCATTGGTTTGATCAATTCAATTAAATAAAACATTATAAATTTATAAATAAAAATACAAAAAATCGATTCAATCAGTCCATATTGATTCGTGGTTCAATAGGCTTTGATGCATTTTCTCTAAATTGGTTCTTAGTTCAATCGGTCTATTCAGTCTTGTTCAAACAACCGTGATTGAAATTTAATAAAATTTAGACATAGAAAAAATTCTTTCAATATTACTTTCTTCATTGTTTTAAGAATTGGATTAAATTAGATGAGGGTATCAATTTGAAGAGAAATAAAAAATTAATTAAATTGAATTGAAAAAAATTGATTGAATCGATTGAATTGAATTTTATAATTTTTTACTTTTCATGAGTTTTATAATAATTTATTCAATTTAAGTCATAAATAAATCGAATTTCAACCATCAATTTAATTCCGAAAACATAAAACATTGATTATTCGAATTTAGTATTTTAACAAAAATCCAACTTTTACCTAATGTTAATTACTCCTTTTTTTTTTTAAATAAAACGACAACGCCTTACGCAGTTTCCAGAATGCCGCACGCGCGCATATCCCAATTCGGTGCCAATTTTAACTTTCCGCCAATTGCATTACACCAATCGTGAAGTCTCACGCGCGCATCTCCCAAAATTTGGTGCCAATTTTAACTTTCCGCTAATTGCATTACCCCACGCGTGAAGTAGCACGCGCAATGGTTAAATCAATTTCAGAAGGTTAAATTTCGATTTTCATCCCTCTATTTTACTCAATTTTAGGATATAGTCTCCATTCTTTAATTTAAATAGTTTGATAATTTATAATGTTATTAGTTAGTACAAATTAATTAACACTATTAATTCGATAAAAAATAATTAAAACCATTAATTATTTCAATTAAAATAATAATATTTATTTTAAAAAAACTATTACACCTAAAAATTTAGCACAACATTTTAATCGAAATAATTACCATATTAATTAATAGGCAGATCTAAGGGGAGGCCGCTTTTGATTCATATGGTAAAATTGTATTTCATTCCTGCTCGGAAAATAATAATTTAATTTATACACATTTTGTAAGGCTGAGAAAAAAATTCAAGAAATCAAAAATTGATCCAAAGGATGGCGTTTAATTTTTTTATTAATAAATTAAAAATACAATTCTCATCTATTTATTTAATTTATAATTAATTTTAATTTTTATATTTAAAATAGTGAAAAATAATTTTAAAATATTATATATATTTAATAAAGATATTGTTGATTATAATTTTATTTACTTAAAACTTAAAATTTTTAAAAAATATTTATGAAAAGGACATTGAAGTTTTACTAAATAATGTCCAAAACCCATTAAATAAAATTATTTTATCGAAATAAAATCTAAAAACTCAAATAAAAAAATTAAAAATAAAAAATTAAAAACCAAATTAAATGATCCCAATTATCACATTCGGTTCAAAAACCAAAAAAATGAACTCTATCAAATTGAACCGAACTTAGCTTTATCTCTTAATACAGAACTTTTTTATTTACTCTCGTAAAAATTTATAATTTTATCTTAACCCTTAATATAAAGTTCCAAACTTCGCATTTCTGATTAATAACAAAGTACACCAAATTTAAACATAATTAAAGGACCGAAATCATAATTTAACCAATTCAAAAAAAGTAAATAAAAAAATCCAATTTCTTTTCTTTCTTGCTTTATTTACCAGGCCTGATCCCCTCACTCCATTATAATGTCGGCTTGTTCCATAAAAATTTAATATTAAAAAAAGAACAGAGAAAAAAAGTAAAGCAAAAAAAAAAAAAAAAAGCTGCTCTCTTTTTGCTCTGCTTTTGTTTTGTTTTTCTTTTGGCTTTGTCTCTCAGATTTCACGGCGACAAGTCTGTTTCATTCTTCTTGATCCCATAAAGTTCCCTTCTTCTTTTTTTCATCGGATTCTAAACCAAAAACGGTGAGTTTTTTCAAGCAAGGTGGAGCAGTTCAGTTACCGGTTTATCAACACTCCGTCCGGTTACTTCCCCTACGGTTCGGTTTCTTTGGAACCCATTGAAGGAAAAATGTTGGGTAAATACCCCCAAAACGAATCAAAAGCTTGTTACCAAAGTTAAATGAAGAGGAAAAATTTAGCTTTGAAATGAACAAAATATTGGGTCTTCACAATTTGGGCCTTCTTAGTTTTGAAAGTGAATGAAAACACCGGCGGCGGCAGCGGGAGCGGCGGATTGTCCTTTCTATAGGGGATGATGCAATACAAGTGATTTTGAAGCTTTTAGGTTTCATTTCATAGCGTTGAAGTGAAGTTTATGGTCAACAAAGTTGATCTCTTTTCACTTATTGGAGCACAGTTTTATTAACAGTTTTAGTTGATTCAAATTTGTAAGCATGAAGGCTCCACCCAATGGATTTTTGGCAAATCCCGCAGAAGGTTTGATTTTTTTCTTTTAATTTTTCTTAATCAAAATTTTTTTATTCTCTTCTCTCCTCTGGGTCAAAAATAGACATCGGGATTTGAGTATTGCAGCATTTTCTTTAATTATCAGTATATATTTAGCTGTTTCATGGATTTGTTTTTGGCCCTTGCATTATCCAGATCCTCTTTAAATTGTTGTTGGTTTTATGAGGTTATTATCTTGTTTATATATATATATTCCATAAAAATGGAAAGAAGCAAGGTAATGAGACTAGAAGTGAAAGTTATTGTAACTGAACTAGGAGTCAACTTTCCTCATTTTAGAGTCAAAGATTTGGGTTTAGGATCATTTATCATTTTTCAAATTGGAGGTGAAACAAGGGATGCAAAAAATGAAGTCTTTAAATTATATAAGAATATTCATGATGACCTTGTTTTATGAATTGTGGCGAAATAGGAAAAGTAGAATCAATAATTCATACAAGGAAATTTGGGGATATCTTGGTTTAGGACAATAAAGTTTAACTCTTTTGCCCTGTCTATCTTTCAAAGTTTTGAAGAGAAATGGATATGGTGAATCTTTTAGTAGTTGATGCCTTTTAATTATTTTTCTGACTTTTTTTGCTTGTGTGGTTTTCGGGTATGTTCTGATAACAACACAGGAGAAAGGAAGAGTATCAATTCGGAATTATGGCATGCTTGTGCTGGACCACTTGTTTCTTTACCACCAGTTGGAAGTTTGGTGGTTTACTTTCCTCAAGGCCATAGTGAACAAGTGAGTCGTTTTCCTTATTCGTTCATATGGAATAATTGTTTCTAAATCCTGTCTTTTATGGATTTTTTTTCTGTTCAGGTTGCAGCATCGATGCAGAAGGAGACTGATTTCGTACCAAGCTACCCTAATCTTCCTTCCAAGTTAATTTGCATGCTCCATAATGTCACATTGCATGTAAGCAAAAAACTAGCCAACCATTATCCCGAGTTCCTAAATGAATTTTGTGTACTTATCTAAATGAATTTGCATGCTCCATAATGTCACGTTGCATGTAAGCAAAAAGCTATCTCATACTGATGGTTTTCTTAACTTGTGTATGTGAGAACAGCTTGGAAAGCATATGCATGAACTTAACATTGTAACAGTCAGAAATGATCTTAAAAATGCAAGCTAAAAGGTTATTTTGAAGCTGCTAATTTATTCAATTTATTTAAAATTTTGAATCAGGCTGACCCAGAAACCGATGAGGTCTATGCTCAGATGACTCTTCAACCTGTAAACAAAGTAGGTCAACTCTTCTGTTTGAGAATTACTATTTTAATATTGCCTCTGTTTTTTTCGTTCATTCCTGAAATTTGGGAAGAATTTTGAAGTAGTTTTCTACAGTATGACAGAGAAGCATTACTAGCATCTGATATGGGCCTCAAGCAAAGCAGACAACCTGCTGAGTTTTTTTGCAAGACGCTTACAGCTAGTGACACTAGCACTCATGGTGGCTTTTCAGTGCCTCGTCGAGCAGCTGAGAAGATCTTCCCTCCTTTGGTGTGTAAAGTTTTTTAATTTTGATTTCTACTTTAAGATTTGAGAGGTATGGTATAAGCATTTTTGTACCTATTTTTACTAAGTCTTAAATGATAATATTTGGTAGGATTTTTCGATGCAACCACCCGCTCAAGAGCTAGTAGCTAGAGATTTACATGAGAATCCATGGACATTTAGACATATCTATCGAGGTATGATTCTCTTCTAGACATTGCTCTTCCGTTTCATGAGCTAGTAGCTAGTACCTCAATGCATAAGGCTTCTTTTCAGGTCAACCAAAGAGGCATCTTCTAACTACTGGTTGGAGTGTCTTTGTTAGCAACAAAAGACTTTTTGCTGGTGATTCCGTTCTTTTCATAAGGTATGGTTCATATACATAGTTAGAGATACACATATATATATATATCTTTTTATGTTGCTTAACTTGAATTCTTTGCTTAAATATAGAGACGAGAAGTCACAGTTTCTCTTAGGTATAAGGCGGGCCAATAGACAGCAGCCAGCTCTCTCTTCATCAGTAATTTCTAGTGATAGCATGCATATAGGGATCCTTGCTGCTGCAGCTCATGCTGCTGCAAATAACAGCCCATTTACCATATTCTACAATCCAAGGTATTGCCATAACATATTTTGATTGTCCTTCAGCTCATTGTTATCGCATAACCATAAATTTCTTCTTTTTCATTTTCAGAAAATAAGATATTGATATGCCTGAATAGATATTATTAATTTTGATAGGGCAAGCCCTTCCGAGTTTGTGGTACCCTTGGCGAAGTATAACAAAGCCATGTATACCCAAGTTTCTCTTGGAATGCGGTTTAGAATGATGTTTGAAACTGAGGAGTGCGGAGTACGTAGATACATGGGTACGATTACTGGTATCAGTGACCTGGATCCTGTACGATGGAAGAATTCACAGTGGCGCAATCTTCAGGTATTCTTTGGACATAACGATAGTATGGATACAATATTGTTGCAAAAGGAGAGAAGACCATGTAATTTTTTTATTTTGGCAATTTGCTTTTATGTCTTGACAGGTAGGATGGGATGAATCTACTGCTGGTGAGCGACCAACCCGAGTTTCAATTTGGGACATCGAGCCTGTTGTAACTCCTTTCTACATATGCCCACCACCGTTTTTCAGGCCTAGATTCCCCAAGCAACCGGGAATGCCAGGTAAACCATATTACCAGATATATCTTCTGATAAACAATGATAAATAACAGGAAAATTGTAGAAGTTAGTTCTAATCTTTGATGATGCTGTTGCAGATAATGATAATGATGTTGAGAATGCTTTTAAGAGAGCTATGCCTTGGCTTGGAGATGACTTTGGCATGAAAGATTCCCCCAATTCAATCTTCCCTGGTTTGAGTTTAGTTCAGTGGATGAACATGCAACAAAATAATCAGTTTGCAGCTGCTCAATCTGGACTCTTTCCTTCAATGGTTTCTTCGAATCCGTTGCACAATAGCCTTGGCACTGATGATCCATCCAAGTTATTGAATTTTCAAGCTCCGGTGTTACCTGCGTCAAATATGCAATTTAACAAAGCAAATCCAAACCAAGTCAACCAGTTGTCTCAGGCACCTATGACCTGGCCCCAGCAACAGCAACTCCAGCAGTTATTGCAGACTCCTCTGAATCAAAATCCACAACAGCAGTTACAGCAACGACAGTCACAGCTGCAGCCACAGTCACATCTTCAACAGCAGCCTCAGCCTCAGCCACCTCTACAGCAGCAGCAGCAGCAACAACAAAGACAACAGGCACAGCCACAACCACAACCACAGCAGCAGCAGCCACCTCTACAGCAACTGCAACAACAACAAAGACAACAGGCACAACCGCAGCTGCTGCAACAACAATTTCTACCAGCTCAAGTAAATAATGGCATCACTGCCTCAAACCAGATGCCAAATCAAAATTTGCATCAGCCAGGTGTTTATTCTCAGATTCAGCAACAGCAGCAACAACAACAAATATTGACAAGCAATGGCCAGTCAACTCAAACCACCCTTCCTGCTAATAAGGCTTCATATCCTTTGACATCGTTAGCTCAAGATACACAGATTCAGCAACAGGTGGAACAGCAACCTAACCTCGTACAGAGCCAACAGCAACAGACACAGTTGCAGCAAAATCTGTCCCAGAGGTCACAACAGCAGCCACAAATTCAACAACTGGCACAGCAGGGCCTCTCAGAGCAACAATTCCAATTATTACAGAAATTGCAGCAACAGCAGCAGTCGTCTCAACAATTACTCTCACCTACTGGATCACTGTCGCAGTCTCCAGTGGTGCAACAACAGCCAATGCATCAACAAAACCAACCAATGCAGCAGGTGCCTCTTTCTCAGAGCCAACAGACACTTGGCAGCAATGGTTTCTCAACATCAATGCTAATGCAACCACAACAGCTAGTGGTGAGCCAATCCCAAAATCAGAACAAGCCACTTATGGCAATGAGAACCCATTCTGGTCTTACTGATGGAGATGCTCCATCATGTTCAACCTCACCTTCTACCAATAATTGTCAGGTTTCACCATCAAGCTTCCTAAGCAGAAGTCAGCAAGTACCATCCATGGTAGTGACAGATCCAGTTGTTGAGCCTGCAAGTACACTGGTTCAGGAGCTTCAGAGCAAGCCTGATATCCGAATCAAACACGAGTTGCTTGCCTCTAAAGGTCCAGATCAATCAAAGTACAAAAGTACTGTGACAGACCAGTTAGAAGCATCCTCTTCTGGAACATCATACTGCCTGGATGCAGGCACCATCCAGCATAATTTCTCTCTCCCCACCTTTTTGGAAGGTGATGTCCAATCACATCCTCGGAACAATCTTCAATTTTCAGCTAATATTGACGGACTGGCACCCGACACCTTGTTATCAAGGGGATATGACTCTCAAAAGGATCTTCAAAACCTGCTTTCTAATTATGGTAGCAATCCAAGAGATATTGACACAGAGTTGTCTACTGCTGCAATAAGTCCCCAGTCATTTGGTGTGCCAAACATACCTTTCAAGAGTGGGTGTTCAAATGATGTTGCCATAAACGATGCAGGAGTTTTAAATGGTGGATTGTGGGCCAACCAAACTCAACGGATGCGAACATATACAAAGGTATGTGACCTCACTAATTATGGTTTTACGCTTTGTTACCTCATTTGTTTTCTTTGTTTTAGACCTTGCAATTTGGAACTATCTAGTTTTTGAAGCTCTGAAGTAGGAACATCACATGTTCAGCATAATCAGATTTTTTATCTTTAAAGAGTTCTGAGCAGTTCAAGCATCAATCTGATGTACTATTAGTTCTAAATGTTTGATGCTGGTTTGAACTTGTGAAGGTGCAAAAGCGTGGCTCTGTGGGAAGATCAATCGATGTGACCCGCTGCAAAGGGTATGATGAACTCAGGCATGATCTAGCCCGCATGTTTGGTATCGAGGGACAGATGGAAGATCCACAAAGTTCTGACTGGAAATTAGTATATGTTGACCATGAAAATGACATATTACTTGTTGGTGATGATCCTTGGGAGTAAGTGAAGAACCCCAACTTGAACCTATATAACTTTATCAGCTTTTTTTTATTTCTCTATTCATCCTTTTGTAATTTCTAATTTTTTGCAGAGAATTTGTAAGTTGTGTTCAGAGCATTAAAATTCTGTCATCCCTTGAAGTACAACAAATGAGCTTGGATGGTGACCTTGGAAATGTGCCAGTTCCCAATCAGGCTTGTAGTGAGATCGACAGTGGAAATGCATGGAGAGGACATTATGATGATACTTCAGCTGCCTCTTTTAACAGATAAAAAAGTCAAAAACAAATTGATTGGACTTTACATAGGCTCATTGGTGGATGCCTTTTCATTAAGAAAGATCAATTTAATGTTCTTCCAAATTCAGAGGTGTTAAAACCACTGCCATAGAATTGGCAGAAGGATGGATCTTGTTCTAACTTTAGCATCCACTTTTTTTTGACTTTGCCCTTTAGTCACTAGTAGTTTTTCAATGAGGTAAGGTGCAAAAGGGAGCTTTGAGGCAAGTTTATCATTTATGTATAATATAACCATATTCTAAAAGCTGATCTGACATTATCGGCAAGATTTGTAGTGTTTGTAGCTATTACTCGGGCAAAGATACAATTAGCATCAATTTTTGTTAATGTTGCGCCAAGGTACAATTTGAAAACTTTTCTCAAAGAGATGAATATATATACCCATTGAAGATCATCATTTTATACTTTGATCATATCAGTACTGGATCAAAAGGGTGAAAATTATCAGGGCAAAAAACAAAGCTAGCACCATTTATATCGAAGATTAAAAGAAAAATACAAAATCCTTGTGCCTCATGGAAAACTCATCCATAAATTTCAGTTGTGAACCTAATAGCATATCTTTATCAGACAACTAAGAAAGCACAGCCATTACATCAGATGCTCTAAGAGCAATATAACTAGTTCCATCATTCCCTTTGAAGTCATTCCCTGCATACTTGGAATATAAAACTGTATTCCCTGGTGCAACAGATAGTGGCTTCCTATTACCTTCCTCATCCAAAGTACCAGGGCCAACAGCTATCACCTGTGTTATTTAATTCAGAGCATTTTTTAAGTATATACACATGCCAGGCACGGACGACAACAAATATAAATATATTAACCGATACTCACCATGCCAATGGAAGGTTTTTCTTTGCTTGACTCAGTCAGCAACAAACCTCCAGTAGTCTTCTCCTCGGCTTCTGCAACCTGCAACAATCGTCATTAAACACAACATTGAGTGCCCTGTTCAACGCAATGTATTATCACAACCGAATTAATGAATTTCAGAAAGGGTAAAAACCTTAATGAAAACCCTGTCATTTAAAGGCTTGAGGTCTTTGATGTCATCTGTTTCAAGAATTCCCACAATGTCATCTTCCTTCAAGATAAGATGATTTGAACCATTGAACTCCAGCTCAGTTCCGGCATACTTGGAATATATAACCTGAGCACCAGTCTATAAAAAAAAAGTACTGTGTAAGTAAACAATTATGCAGCAAATAAAGGGAAGAATGTTGATTCCTTGAAATCCACCTTAACAGAACATTCCAATTTGGTCTTCCCAATTGTCTTCCCCTCGCCGATGGCAACCACTTCACCCCCTTGAGGCTTTGATTGAGCTGTTGTTGGTAGCAAAATTCCACCCTCTGTCTTCTCTTCTGTTTCTTTGATCTTCACCAACACTCTATCACCCAAGGGCTTAATCGAGGTGTACTGATATAAACCGATCAAATCAAATCGTGTAAGCAAGATATATATGCCAACAATTCAAGTTACATCTAATTCTTTAGTTGTGTTCTATGTAGAAAATGCATACAATGCTCCTAATCACTCCAACAATGCATTAACATTTGAGAAAATACCCATCAAACAATGGCCATATTTATAAAGCAAAGTACATCTTAACATGGTCCGAAAACTACTTCTGAAGAAACTAGTTTCAAAAAAGCTTAAAACTTTACCCATTAACAACATTAGAACAGCACTGCTCTCATCAATTATGATCCTAATCCAAAAACTTAACTTGTAGAAACCAAAACCAAAATGATCCAAATTCATAATGACCCAAATGCAAAAGTTTCAAAAATAAAGGAATCCCCCTCCCCCCCCCCCCAAAATTAACCCGATTCAGAATTAATTCACTCCCATCTTACAGGTCTAAATGGTACAAATAAAACTATAAAAAGAACTACCTTGGGAGCAACAACAGTAGCCGCTTTTACAACCAAACCCTTAAAGGACCTTTGAGTCAAAGACCCGGGCTTTAAAGATCCAAAGGAAGAGAATTTCACAATGGACGATGGCCTTAATCCTTCAAATGAAGCCAAATTCCTTACTGATACTGTCATTGATGATGCTGTTAACTGAGATGTAGCCATTCCTGTAATGAAAATTTTCCCAGAAAACAAACAACTTTCAATTCTAGCAACCAATTTTTCTTAAAAAAGGAAAAAGTTATATGCTTTAATAAAAGAAAAGATTATACCTTTGAGTGGGAAAAAAATGATGTTTTGGGGTAAGATATTGAAAGTGATAAGAGTTGGCTTGAAACCAGATGAAGTATAAGATAAAAACCCTAGATTGTTCTAGTAATGGGTTTTATGCGTTGAATAGAGACTTCTAGAATATTGGCGTTTACAGGAACATTGTTGTTGGCTTCCTAGAATATCATCGAGTGCACTCCTAATATTTTTTTACTAATTAATTTGAATTTGAATTCAATTTAATTTATTAATAAAAGGTTAAATATTTGAATTTATCAATGCTTTTACCCGAAAATTATTGGAATCTAAAAGAATGGTAACTTGTATAAAAATTATAAATATTAAAAAATAATTTAAATCCGAATAATTTGAATAAATAATATAAGACAACTTAAATTCGAGTCACAAAGTTGATTTTATCAAAGTAGTTAACACTGTATTGATGAATATATCATTTTTATGTCTTAATATTAATATCGATCATTTTCAGATTTATTGTTGTTTTTAATTTTTTTAACATATATAATCTAATTTTTAGTTTCTTGATGTATTTATATATTATATACATGCAAATATAAGTTTTAAAATTACTAATTATGGTAAACTATATACAAAGTCGTTAAATTATTAGAAAGTTTATGTTTTGCTCATTTTAGTTCAAAAGTTATAAAATATCACTGAACTATTCGAAAGTTTTCATTTAAGGCACTAGTGGTATGTTAAAATCACTGTTGTATGCCTGTATGGCCTCCTATATTCACGTCGTCTGCACTAATCGAAAACTCTCATTTTAATTGTTTTTTATAGTTCAATTTTTTTTTCATGAAACAACTTTAAATGTCAGGAATCTGCGAACCAAAATTTAAACAACTTTCTTCTCCAATCTTCGACACTTATTGTCAGATCAACTTTGATTTAAGGTATGTTCTTCTACTAGGCAATGAATACTAATCCACCATTCCGATTATCGAATTGTAGCTTGGAGCTCGTTATTGGATTTTTTTTAAAACCTTAACAATCCAATACCTTAAATAAAAACTTTCAAATAGTTTAATGACTTAAATAAAAACTTTCGAATAATTCAGTGATCATTTTATAACTGTTTGAAGTTGAATAACAAAAACGTAAAGTTACTAATAATTTAATGATAGTTTACCCAAAAATGAAAATCCTCTGCAGGTTTCAATTTTGAATATCATGTGAGAAAAAATGAGCAAAATTTTCGAAATGTACTTAACTAAATAATGTGACATTGTTTTAAAATAAAATATGATATGTTCGCTGGATTCATTGCAACTTAAACTAGTCAAGCTATTGCTTTTAATCTATAAATAAGATAAAGAATAAATAAATTAAGTTAAATGTACCCGTTTGAGTTTTTTAAATTACAATGAATCAAATAAAAATATCAAGTACCACGTAAGGATGAAGTCATAAAATTACTTTAAGGAATCATAGATGAATCATAAAATATTGGCAGATTAAAGTACAATTTTACCATGATACTAACATGTAGTTTCATAAAAAAAAATAAATGACTAAATAATAAATTTACCATTTTTAAGAAAACACCCTTTGTCTTCTTCTTTGGTGCCACGCATTTTTAAATTAATGTCACGTTATTAAATTAAATTTATCTCATAAAATTTTTATATATTTTTAAAATGCTAAAATTTATTTGAAATTTGCTTCCAATCAAAGTAATAAATCAAGTGTCCAAAGTTGAAGCCATAGTGGAAAAAAGGAAGTTTACATTAAAAATCAATGATTTTATAAATATACTTTCAAAGCTCGAAGAAAACAAGAACAAACTTGTTAGGCAGCAAAATTTTACAACTAGGAGCTTCCTCCATGCTAAGTGTTAGCAAAGGAATATACGTTGAATGAAAATACATATTAAGGATTGTTACAACACTAAAATTATACAAAGTGCTGGGGTAATAAAACGAGGGTGGTCAACATATGAGGTGTGGAAAGTCGTAAAAGTTAGAGTAGTTTACACTATAAAAAGAGTGGAGAAGTGTTCAATTGTGGCTTAAGAGAACTTTAGGGTGGAGTTTTGATGGAGTGAAGACTATGTATCCTCCCTTCTCCTTTTATCGTAATATTGAGGATGTATTAATAGAGAGATGAATGTTGGGCATGGGTATTAACCATTGAGTTTTCTATTCAATGTGTATTTTAATATGGTGGTGGATGTCAATCCAAGATATTATTGGAGTTAACTTGAAAGGATTGGATAAGGTACTTATTGGATGTGATAGATGGATATATGATACTAAAAATCTTATGGTACATGTATGTGTGTGAAAATCATGTATTTAGAACACAAATGTGTGTTTAAAAATAAGAAGTAAATGGCAGTTCATACGAAGGAGTAGCTATGTGTCCTGAGATTACTGACATGAAAGTTTAATTTGATACTTCTAGCAATGATGGTAGGGGTGTTCAATCGGTTAATCGACCTGAACTGCCATTAAATGAATTAACTGACCTTTTTAAACCCTTAACCGTTAATCGAATCGAAAATTTTTCAAAAAAAATTAACCAAACTTAACTTTTTCAATTAATTCGGTCGGTTAACTGAATTAACCGACCGATTAATTTATATTTCTAAAAATTAACCGAACCGACCGAATACTTATATATTATAATATTATTTATTAAATTTGGTTAAATTGGTTAACCGACTGATTTCAAACCAAATTAACCGTTAACCAAACTTTCAAAAAATTATTAACCGACTCCCGACCAAATTAATTCGGTTAACGAACCGATTAATCAAATTTGGTCGGTTAACCAAATTAATTCGATTTAGGATGACTAGTAATCAATGATCTTGTATTCCCAAGTAGACCTTATATATTTTTAGTGAAGCGTGAAGTCTTCACAATTCGTTGAACTAAGGTTCGTAGGTTAGTTCAAGGTCTATCGATTGGTAAGTCAAGTATGCATGGTCAGCTGGGATATTAGTTTCGATGGAAGACACATGTCCGACTCTGGTGAGGTCCACCATTTAGAGTATAACATTGCCTCCAAAGTGAGAGAAAATTATAAAAATATATATATACAATAAATATTGAAAAGTATGATATGAAACTAATTAATAATAACACATGCAATATGTACGATATCAAAATAAAAAAATTAAATTGTGAATAAAATAAAATTTAAACACAAAAAATATATTAAATTTAAAATACTAAATAAATACAATCATTTCTAATTACTTTATCATCAATTTTAAATTAATATCGTATTCATTTATGACACTAACTCAATCAACATTATTCGTACGCAAATATATAAAATTTTAGAGCACATATACAAGTACTAAACTTTCAAATAAAAATTATATATTGTTTAGTTGAACAAATAAATTTTTTATTGATTTATAAAAATATATCTTTTGTGTACTATGTTAGCCCAATGAGTGCCACATGGTGCTTGGGCGAAGCCATGGAGGCAAGTTCTCCTAGCATAGCCATGAAAAGATTGCGTGTATCATATCTTCACAGTGGACAAATGTTCTTCCAAAGGGAACTAACGCGAGGGTATATAAAGTAAAAAAAAAAAATTAATGATACACTTATAATCACTTTATGGTAATCCAAATGTTTTTTTTTAATTTAGTCATTTTAAATAAAATAATTATACGAATTAGTTATTATCATTAAATTTTTTATTTTAAATGTAAATCGTTAAGGACACTTATCATGATGTTAATATCTTTCTCAATTATACATAATTTTTATTAGTATAAAAAAAATTTAGTTTCCAATATTTACATATTTTATTAATTTAATTTTAATTCTAAAAAAATTAGTAAATTTAGTCTAAACATTTACACATTTACAAAAATAGGGCGAGTTAAATTTGTTAAACCATGACGAAATTAATAGAATGTGTAAATTATGAGAGTTTTATTCGTTATTATACCAATCAAATTTATATAAAATTGACGAAAAATATTAATATTGTAATTAATTATCTTTAATTACTTTTGAAATTAACAGGGATCAAATTGCTTTGATTTTTTTTAGATGAACCAATTTGCTCATTATTAAAATTAAGAGAAACTAAAGAGATATTCTTACCTATATAGTTATAGATATATATTCATCATCACTTAGATCGAATTTGGTTCGAATCTATCTCTATACAAAAATTAATCCTTAATTTTTATCTAAATCCATCAATATTTATAAATTATTAATCTAAATTCATTTCAATCTCGTTCATATTACCATTTTATAATAATAACTAATAACATTGTTTTGTTTAATGATCTTAACTTTCCATAAAATAATTAAATATATTTAATGTTGACACTAAAAAAATCAATTATTACAAAAATTACCGAAAAAATCTACAATGCTTTACATTCTTCTCTACAAATTAATTAATACTTGATTTTTTTTTGTTTTCTTTAATAAAAAAAGAATGAGCCGTGAAAAAAATTTGACCCATCCAAATATCCGGATACTAAAAATCCCCGGATTTAAGTTGACCCGTTTTAAAAATTCCAAAGAAATGATCCCGAATCAAAATCCCATCAAAATTTTCTTCTTCACCACCAATGTTAAGCATCGGTGATCCCAAAAAATCACTTGAAAAATCATCAAATCCAGGGAAAATCCCATAATCCGAAACACCATTACCCGAACCCATTGTCAATAGATCCATAACCGACCCGTCGAATTGTACCGTCGCGTACGAAACTGACGGCGACGGTGATTCCATTTGGAACGCAGAATCAGTTTGCTCCGAATGGATCGTCGAAGGCTCCAAGTTTGCGAACCTCGCGTCCGAAACTGACGGCGACGGTGACTCCATTTGGAACGCAGAATCAGTTTGCTCCGAATGGATAGTCGAAGGCTCCGAGTTCGCGAACCTCGCTGCGGCGGCTTGGATTTCATGGGGAGATAAAGACGTACCGCCGGCTATCTCGGGTGGGTTATCAGGGAAATTGAATTTAGCAGAACGGCCGCGTAAGCAAAAAAGAGCGGCGTCGAATGCACGCGCCGCTTTCTCGGCGGTGTCGTAAGAACCTAACCAAATCCTTTCTCTACTGTTTGGTAGCCTGATTTCAGATACCCATTTCCCCCATTTTCGCTTACGTACACCTGTGAACCTTGAATCCCTCCTTTCAATCGCAGATTTCTCGCTAAGGTGTTTCACCATTGTTGTTTGCTAAGCTTTTGTTTTTCTGGGTTTTTTAAAGTAATAATGATTTTAAGGTTTTTTATTTTGATTCACTATGAAAATGAATCGATAAATTGGATTTTTTTTTTTTTTGAGGTTTTAAGTTTGGATGATAATGGAATTTGCTGCTCTGCTTTTATATTACTATGAAACGACGAGTGGGAGTGATCTTCAGTCAAAGAAATACAGGCGTGTTGAGTTGGAGCTTCTAGAAACTGTACCCTTAAGCCAGAAGGGATAATCTATATTTAATCCTTGAATTTGGTAAGTTTTTCAATTTAATCCTAATCCACCTTAGATTTCGTTGAATTGACATGTCATTCTCCCATAATGTCACATTTATCACCTGTTTCTTTTTCTAAAAATTCAAAATCTATTAAAATATAAAATTTTATATCTTAATAAAAAAATTCAAGTGATGATGTCATCACCCTTTAAAAACATTAAAAAGAGGGATGAGGATAAAGGGCCCTCAAAAATTGTAGATTTAACATTATAAAATTAAACTTTAACCCCTAATTTATGGACTATGAATAAAAGAAGAAATTCATGGACTAAATTAAAAAAAATTAAATTTAAAGATTAAATATTATTCTACCGTTTAGTTAAATGATAAAGAACTAAGTTTGGGTTTCGAATTTTATAAATTAAAAATATTTTGACATCGGTTTTAAAAGTCAAATTCGATTTATTCTTAATATAATTATCGAATATCATAGGGTCTTAAAAGAAAATATTAGACACGTGGCCTATGTTTAAAGACCTTGCTTTATTACATTCTTTTTACGCGGGGAGGGTTCGAGTGGAATATTCCACCACGTGGGCCTTTTATATTACTCGTGCTTTAATTCTCTCACCAACTCCTATTTTGTTTTAATTTATTATTATTATTATTATTATTACGTTTATTAATTTTGTATTTTAACAATACCGAAAACATTTTGCTGCCTCGCATCACATCACATTTCTATAGTAATATCATCCTCATTTAGGAAAATAAAAAAAATGAATTAAAATATAAACTAATAAAGAAAAAAAAACTAAAATTGATTTAAGTCTATATATATTATGGTTACCGGAACAATCGTGTTTTATAATAATTAATTCTAGTTATAATTATTTGGATATATTATTTATAATTACAATTATAACCGTAATTTAAAAAAAATTACATATATTAATAGAAAAATATATTATGTTTAATATACAATTGCATTAGAAAATAATACAATTTATAGTTTAATAATGTTAAAAATATTTTTATAAGTAATTATTTTTTCATTATTTCCAACTGAAATTTATTAAATATAAAATTTAAACATAAAGATTAATTAATTAATGATAAAATTATCATGTATGGATATTTGATAGTGAGCAAGTTTTGACCTAAAAGAATAACAGGTCAATTATTGGACTATAATTTTTAAATTTAAAAAGTAAAACATTTTAAATTAAAATTTAAACCTTTTAAATTACATTGACTAAATTTAAAGTTTTGTCCAAATATAATAGCTGGTGGCGATTTTTGATCAAATATATATATTTATAAAAATTCTAAAGTGATGAATCTTTTTTCATTAATAGCATAAAAAAATCATTGAAAAAAATTATTTGAAAAAAAATAAGATAATTTAGAATATTTTTTGGATTTATTCGAATTTAAATTTAGATATATTTCGATTTTTAATTTATTAATTATATTATTTTTTATTTGCATTGATATACTTATAAACTTGGGAAAACAAAAAAATTATAAAAGGTTAAAAGAATATTTGTACAATTAAATTAAAACAAATTATTATTAATGAAAAATAAAATAAAATCAGATTTAGTCAAACTTAAAGTCATGATTGTCAAAATTCTATGAATATGGATGGAACTTGGAAGAGTTAATTGGATAGTCCGACCCGTTTTCATTTCCAATTTTTCTGTCTAATCGCCCACCTACGACTACCTTCTTCATCTCACGCGCATGTATATAGATAGCGTGATGCATGATTTACATATAATCCTCGTTTCTGCGAATTTATTGGACTAAAAGTCGATTAAAGTATTTATTCGAAGAAAAGTTTAAGATTAATTGAGTTAAGAGTTTGTATGGATTAAAAATCAGTTGAATAGTGTTTAAATATTTTTTTATTAATTTTTTTTAATAATTTAATTAATCGAATTATTTGTATCAATCAAATAAGTTAGATCAACGAATTGATAGTCTAACCGGTTCGATTAGTGATCCAATTCTGAATAGCTTGTATATAAGAGAAGCTGATTGTTTTATCAGTTAAATCCCCTTTTCCCATTAGTCATATTTGGATCTATGTGATCATATCTCGTGTAAATAAAATAACGAATAATTTATATTAAAATCATTCTAAAAACTTACATTTTTAAGTATCAATAAAAAAATATCACTTCATTAATTTTTTAAGACAAAAATATTATTATACGGTTGTCTATATATAATATTCTCTTAAAATTAATTAAATTATTAAAAAATTAAAATTTTGAAAAACAAAATACAAAAACATAGAATTTTTTTTCTAGCATTTATTGAAAAGAAGAATCAGAAGCAACAAAATTTGGATTTTTGGTTTCGACGTTCTCTCTTTCGTGATGCTTTTCCTTCCATTTTTTCCACCATCATAATTTCTAATGAAATATTGACTAAAATTTAATAATAAAATCTTGTATTATTCATCACAAAAACTACGTGCATATGATTGGATTTGGACCCGATTTTTATCTTTTTCGTAAAATTCTTGCCATTGTTGTTCAACCCAATTTTCTGATGGGTAATAATTTGCCAACCTTGCATCCATATGTGTAGCTTCCATGGTAGATGGTATTTAAAGACCATGGGTATTGAATGTTAATAATAAATATTTCGTTGAAATTAACGATGGTGAAAGAAATGGAAGGAAAGACATCACCAAACAGAAAATTCAAAGAGTGGAAAGTCGAAATCAGAGATAAAGTGAGAAAATTATATTAGAAGTCGAAATTAAATTATAATTTTTATAATAGTATATCATTTTATCATTTTAATAGCCTATATTTTTATTATTTTTAAAAGATTTAATTAAAATTTTATCATTTTTAGAAGGAGTAAAATGTAATTTTACCTTTACTAATTTAAACTTTTAAAAAATTTAAAGAGTCTAAATGAAAAATTTCCATTATAGGGGGTCGGTTCCCTTGCTAGCCTCCCTAGCTTCGCCCTTGGCAAAAACCTATTTGAATGATGCTGCTTGTAATACTTTTTGCGAGGCAGATTTAAATATTTTTTCTTTCTTTTTAAAATTTTAATTATTCATTTTTAAATAATTATGTTAAAATTAAATAAAATTAGAGAATACATTATTAAATATGTACAAGTGCATAATAATATTTGTATGTCTTTTAAAAATTGATGATAATGTGACACTATTTTATTGGCTCCTAAAAATAGAAGTTTTTAGAATTATTCTAATAAAAGTTATTATCAATAAAATAAGAGTATATTTTCTTTATCAACATTATTAAGAGGGATAGCCATAAATACTAAACATAGACCGTAAAACAGACATGAATGATACCAAAAAAATAAAGAGTCTTAGGGTTTAGATCAATTTTTTTGATTTGGTTAATTTTTTTAATTGATTATTTTTATACTTTAATCAATGGTTAATATACTTAGTCACGTGAACTTGGTCACTTGTAATTAATTGATACCTAAACTTTTTTTGACCTAATTGGTACGTGAATTTAGAATTCATCACATGCTTTAGTACCTATATTGTAATTTTATTAGCATAGCATCCTCAAAATTTCGATTTCAGTAGTATTACTACCTACTCAAGTGTCAAAACTAAGTGAATAATCATCGGGTGTGATGTAGTGGTTTCTCACCTCATCTATTATTCATGAGGTTAGTAGTTCAATCTTCACCCATGAGAGTAGAGTATAGTTTATGACTAATTGTATATCTTTTTAAAAAATATCCTCAATTAGAAAATTAATCACTATTATCGGTGAATAAATCGGTGAATAAGTGGCAAGAAAGCTGAGTTTCAATAAGCTGAGTTTAAAGCTCCGTGGGTTGAACTTTGTTTGGGTTGTGCTCTACTTTGTTATTGGGCTATAGCTTTTTCTTATACGCTGGCATAACAAACCTTATGTAATTAGATTTAGGGTAAATTGCACCCAAGATCATTAAACTATTAGTAAGCATACAATTTAGTTATTCAACTTTAAAAAGTTACAAAATGGTCACTAAACTATTCGAAAGTTTTCATTTAAGTCATTGAACTATTTAAAAGTTTTTAAAGTCACTAGGCTATTTAGTTTTTAAAGTCATTGAATTAGCAAGTTTCAAGCGATGATTCAACGATCGATACCATGATTCAATACCCATTAACGACGGTTGGAGTTGGAGTCGATACCAATTGAGCTAAAGACTCAATCAATAAATTTATATTCAATTTAAAATCAGAGTAATAATGTCTTGTGAGCAAACATTTATGCAACTTCATTTTAAATTTTTTTACTTAATTTATATAAAATTGAGATAAACTAGAGTAAATACATCCTTCTTTTAACTACTATGTCTCTTGAAATGAAGCATTTTTCACTTACTATCAAATAAATAATCCTAACCTAAAACTAATTAAAATTAAATAAAATTAAAATTCAACAACATAAAGCTTCCACAGCTAGCCTTCTTTGAGTACAAGGAGGCTTTCCGAATCTATCTTTCGAAATTTCGAAAGAGCACGATTCTTTATTAACACATTTATTTTTAATTATCGAGATCACATCTTCATTCGATTTGCATTCACTTTTGTCAAAAGATTCACACTCTCCTTGCGGAGTACCAAAACTTACAAACTCGATCCTCGAAATCGGTCGATCTTTACACGACAATTCAACCGTATGTCCTTCGTAAGCATTTACACAAGCCTTTCCAATTTCAATTGTCTAGAATTGGACTTTCGAAAGATTCTCACCGAATTCTTCAAACAAAACGATTGTGTTTTCACCATCTTTGAGAAACGAACGAGGTATATGATACCTAATAAAAAAATAACATCAATATAAACGGATACATCAAAATTAAGGTATCGAAACTTATATAATAAAAAATATTATTTATTATCATCTTTGAGTCTGTTCACCACACTGACACTTGTCACCATTTTATTGGCCACGATAATCACAAGTACCAGGCTTACACATGTCTTCATCAGCTATAGCGCTAGGCCAAAACCATCCCATATTATGACCATTGACCCAAGCAATACCCTTTCCTAAACCAATTAAATCCACCACAATTGGATTATTTCCCAATGGGGCTTTGAAGGTTGTCTGAAAAAAAAGTATAGGGATTATTTTAAAACTATAATTTAGTAAAATGATTAAATTATAAATTTTATAAAGCATAGGGACTAAAATTAAATTAAACCGTTTATAAGATACAGAAAAAAATTACCTAATCCAACAGTGACACTGAGAAATGGTATCAAATTCTTTCCAATGGATAATTTAATGTTTTTCTCAAATATATAAGGAACACAGCCTGTTGTTGGCCATTGAGAACCTATATTTTTAAAAAAATATAATAAATTTATATTTTATTAAGTGAATTCCATATATTAAATAAATAAAAATATATTTATTTATTTATCTTACCAATGTATGCTCCACTGAGAAATACATGAGAAACTTGACCGCTATTGTTAAATCTGAAGCTAACAGGTACTTTCACCATGTGATCATCTTTTCCAAGCTCAAAACTAGCAAAATTAAATAAATAAATAGTTTAAAATGGTTAATTTATGGTTTTGATCCTTGTACTGTTTGACTTTTTTTTTTTTAAAAATACCTTGTCAATAACCACAAATAATCACAGGCATCATTTGCCATCTTTTTAATCAACAATTTTATTAATTGAAAAAAATTTAAAGAAATAGTTTTAAAATGGTTAAATTATGGGTTTGGTGCTTGAACTAGTTCGATTAAAATCTTGGTGTAAAGGACCGAAGCAATAATTTGTTGACTTTTCTAAAAGAATCTTAAACTTTTTTTTTACCTTGTCATTAACCACAAATAATCAATGGCATCATTTGCCATATCTTTTTTTTTTCAACAATTTTATTGATTAAAAAAATAATGTAAAGAAATAGTGTAGAAATGGTTAAGGACTGAAACCATAATTTGACCTTTTAAAATGTATTAAAGAAAGTTTTACCTTACCATTAACCAAAAATAATCACTGGCATCATTTGCCATATCATTTTGATCAACAATTTTATTAATTGAAAAATCTCCTTTGCCTTGAACAACAGTTGATTCAATGGATTCAGGCCTCCATTCCCATTTCATACAAGTTGGTTCATCCTCAGCTTTATTGGGTTTTTTCACATACACTGAAGTTTGAGCAGAAACCTAAAAAAATAATTTTAAACAACCCCATAATTTTTAAGTTAATTTGTATTAAAATAAATTAATTTTTTAAAAAATTGAAATATATATATACACCTTTGCAGTGTTATATGCTTCATTTTTGCAATGAGGAAGGATACTAACAGACTATGCTGGAAGGAAATAATCAATTCCTCCAAATTTTGACTGTGAAATCTGATCCATTATTTGGATTACTCAAAATACAACTTGAATTCTCCTTTCTCCTTTGTTACATAAGCAGTACCCTAATATATATATATATATTTTAAGATCTTAATAAGAAATTTAAAAGCTTTGGAGGGTCTTATTAAAATTTTTAAAATTTTGAAAGGCTATTAGAATTTTTAAAAATTTCAATGGAGCTAATTAAATATTTTTAAAAAAAATTAAAGGGCATAATAAAAAATCTCCAAATTTTAAGGTCTTGATAAGAATTTACAAAAATTTTAGGATTTAATTAACATTTTTAAAAATATCGAAAGCATTAATGAAATTTTTAAAAATTTCCAGGGAGCTAATTGAATTTTTTTTTTAATTTTAAAGGGTATAATAAAAATTTCCAAAAAATTGGCTGAGACCAAAGTCTTTTTTTTAGCTTTAAGAAGGTTCTGCTGCCCAAACAAAACCATCAAATTATCAACACCATACTCTAACAAAAATAATAATAATGTGTTCAAAGAATGTAATTACCAAAACACCATTGCCAAGATTTGTATTCACTATTTCACCATGAGTAAATGTGAATTCCATGGAATGTAAAACATCATGAAGCTTCTTCAAATGTCCTCATTTTGTTGATTTAAGTTTCCTAACAAAATTGAAACCCCAAAATTAATTTCAAAAAACATATTTATATATAAAAAATTTTGAAATAAAAATTAAAAAAAAAATGCAATTACCATATTGATCAAGAGTTGCATTATAATCATACGAAGTAGTGATATATGGACCAACTTCATCTCTACCAAAATTGGTACCACCATGCTACTAATAAAAAAAAAATCACTAAAAGTTGTAAAAAGTAAATAAATTAAAAATTTGGGTAAATTTATAAATTTAATAAAAAAATGTACTAACCATATAATAATTTTATAATGTACCACCTCTTTGGTAAAAATGTATAACAGAATAAGCAAGATCTTCTGCAGTTTTATGCAGGTTTACACCATGCCAATTCTTAAACCTTAAAAATTTTTAATATATATTATAAATAAATAAAGACTAAAAAAACGAAAAAAAAAAGTAAAATAAGCTCTCAAACTAAAAAAAAAAACCAATTTTTAGCTCAATTGAGCGTAAAGAAAGACTTAAAAAACTTACCATCCAGCTCAATTTTCAGTCCAAAATTTTGAATTCCTGTTGTATTTAATCCACCTTCTTTGGCCTTCCTAATAAGATCAGGTCACATCTAATATAATACAAAAAAAATCATAATAAAAATAAAATAATTAATATTATATTAATTATCATAAATAAGGGATTGTATTCGATTTTTTTGGTTAATTTTTTTTATTAAACCAACTTAACAGATAATAATATACAAAAATTGACCTGACCTAGTTAAAGCTCAAGAATCGACATACTAAATCAATTTTGGATCAATTGGTTCAGTTAATTAATCGACCTTGAAAAAAATAAAATTAAGTTGATTTTTTCGGTTGGGTTGGTTTGAAAAAAAATCGACAACCAACTAAAACAATTTTCCAAACCGAACCTATAATTAAAAAATCACCCAAATCAAAACTGACTAAATTGAATCGGTTTAATCAATTTTCTCGATTTTAACCGAAAATTACATCACCCAATATCATATTTAATATATATACCTGGATAATGAATTGATCCAGAAATTATAAGCATATGATTTCCATCAATAATTAGTGGTTTTGAATCATAAGTGACATTGATAGCTGTAGAAAGAAATATTAAAGAATTTAAAATAATAAAAATGAGAGAATTGAAGAAAAATAAATTTTTTATCCCTTTGAAGAATAATAAAAAACCATGAATATGAAGATTATGAAGTAAAGTGTTGAATTTATAGTGCCAAAAATATTATATCTATAGAGATTTTTTAGTTATGAAAGATTATAGAAAATCAAAATTTGGAGATTGCAATTTCCTTTATTATTATTATTATTATTATTATTATTATATATAACACTTTTAACTAGGTCTAATAATGGTTTTAGTCCCTTTCATACGTTAAAATTTGGAAATTTAATATTTCTATTTTTATAACGTTATTAGTAGGTCCAAATTTATAATACAGTTAGTTGCTGCAATTAAAGTGTTGATGTGCAAATTTTCTTTTATTGTTATTTGATCACATAGTTAAGGGTACTTGGAAATTCAAGTATCCATATTCAACCAATAATATATATTATTAAATCAAAATAAAAAAAATTATGTTACTTTAATTAAAATCAAAATAAAACTTATTAAAATTTTCATCATTCTTCAATAATGGACTTATCACAATCAAATTATTGCCAAATAAAAACCCATTGAAATTTTAAACCAAACTTAATAAGTTGATATAATTAGTCAATTATCTTTCTAGATAATGTATATTTATTTTTCATTGTTGTATTGTAATTATTTATTTATTATTATCTCCTTTTCATTCAAGATATCTTTGAGATTTGGTTGTTTTAGTTTAATGTAATTTTAGAAAAGACTTTTTCTTAAACTTACATCTACAAATGATAATATCAAATAAAAATTATTATTATCCATACTCGATGTTTAATATAAAAAAAATTGAGATTTTTTTCCGTATATAATGAAATTTAAATCAAAATAAATTTTAAAAAAATTTATATAGAGACTTAAATTTAAAATATCAAAGATTCATGATATAATTCTTTCAATTTTTTTCTAAGTCACAAACACGCACCAAACTTAATAACTTAACTTGAACTAATTGATTTAACTCGATTAAAATTAATTAGTTCATACATAATTTTATATGAGGGATACTCGAACTTGAACACTTAAAAGCTCAAAATCTTTATTTGGAGTGAAGTTAAAATTATGATATATATTTTGATTAGAGTTAACATCCAATTTCATTTCAAGAGAAGACTTTTAAACTTAATTAGTATTGGTAGCATCGTAACCTTGAGAATCACTATTGGTTCTTTTATCAAAATAATTATTTATTATAATAATTATTATAAAATTAATTAAGAATTAAGAAATATCACCCAAAAAAAAAAATGTGTGTTCACTTTCAAGCTGTGAAATAGTGGGCCCCACATCCCAATATTTTTAATTTTTTCATAATAATAATCTATAAAAAAATTTAATTTAAAACTTAATAATTGAATATATATATATAGGTGTCAACATCCTTGACCCTCTATAATTTAATTTTCCCTAGACCAAATGACTCGGAACTCGGGAGTCATTGTCACTGGACTCAGGGTGGACTCGTCAGACGAGTTAACTCACTTCACGTGGAGTTATTGAGGAGGAACCCATAACAGGTCGACACGTGCTACGAGACACGCTCGTTTGGGACCCGCCTTTCCCTTTCTTTTAATCATGGTCTTGGTTTTTAGTTGTACTTTAATGACATCAGTACCCCTACTTAATATTCTTAATTACATTACTACCCTCATTGTTAATATAGTTTACCCGAAAATATAATATTCTTGGAGTATATGGTTTTCGGTCCAAACAATTATGATAATAGGGGTAATTCAGTAATTTAACAGGGAAACAAGCACTTTTTTAGTGGGTCCCAGCTAATAACCCTTTCACTGCCAAAAAAACAGTGGGCCCTAAAATTCAATGGGCTCAATGAAGGGAAAAAAGAACTTGGTGGTATTCAGCAATTATTGCAAGGCACCATCTCCCGTAGATTTACACCACGTACCCAAACAACAACGGTCATGATGGACAAGGAATCTTTAGTGTGTTGTAAGTGGTTTGGCCCCAAGTGTGGGGTCCATCACCCTTCAGATCAGGTCTCAATCATTACACTAAAGACACATAATTTTGGGCCCACTTTAAAATGACCTTTTTAGATAAAAATCATTTTTTGGTAATTTTTTATTTCGGGAAAAAAGATTTTTTATATAAAAGAATATGATATAAACATTTTAAATTATGTAGGTGCCATATAATATTTTATTATTTAATAATTTTTATATTGTTGAGTTTGTCACACTTGACTTGTGATATTAAACTTAATTAAAATATTATTGAAGTATTATTGCTATAATATTTTACATATTGTGTAATTAGACTACTAAAATGTTAATACCTCTATTAACATCAATTAATCATACCCTTAAGCATACATTATTTTGTAAATAACATGATTAAAATATATTACTGAGTTTTTATATTTTGATAAATTTTAATATTTAGTTTAATTAAGTCATATTTTTTTATCTAAAAAATCCAATCCAATAATTAAAATAATAAGTATTTTTTATTAAAATTATCAAATTGACAAATTAATTAGGCTACCATCATATAAAGTTGCATATGAATGGCGAAAATTAAACATGTTAGACAAATTTTAATAAAAATTATTGAGCTAAAACTTTTTAAATTAAAATAAGTACGAGTTTTATATTTTAAGAACTAAATATTAAATTCTATAAAAATACAAATGCTAAAAATTGCAACAATTAAAAAATTAAAAATAGATAATATAACCGGTTTATTGGATTGAGTGATAACAAGCTTAATATCTTTAAAGTTAGATTTTAATCTTGTGAATAAAATGACAATAATATTGAAAGAGCTTTGCTCCCCGTTAAGAGGTTTAACTCGACTCGATTACAAATTTAATCAAAACACAATGTAATTATCGTTGCAGTTTATATAAAATAAATAAAAATTATTATTTTTATAATAAGCCAAAATAGCAATTATAAGCATATAGGTCCAAACTAAACCGTGGGCTGTTTGCAAAAACCATATAGATCTCTCTCTCTCTATTATTTATAAAACCCGACTCAAATCATATCTCCACCTCCTTTAACAAAAGTATTGATTTCCATCTCCCAAATTTCAGTTTCTTTCTTCTGATTTTCCATGTTAGGGAAGCGAGGTCGACCCATGATCGGAAACTTATCTGAATTACTAGTTCCAACACATAAATCCGGGTTATCGGATCCTTCAAGGAGCCCCAAAAGTCCACTAGACTTATTCAAGACCCCATCATCATCATCAAGAAGAGGGTCGATGAAGAGATGCTATGATGTTTTTGGTGATGGAGTAGGGCTTGGAATCATTGCTTCAATGGAGAAATCCACTGTTGATCATCATCCTTCTTGTAAGCTACAACACACCATTTGTAGATTCAAAGGAAGATTTCAAGAAAATTCAGAAGAGGATTACACTTTTGTTACAAGACATGGAGAATCATCTACAAAAGTTTATTTTAATGGAGGTGACGAAGAAGAAGAACAGAGACTTGTTGGAAAAATTAAGGAAATTACATCTTTAAAACCCAGATTTGTGCAAGATTTCAACTACCCAACATCAGATTTCCTCAGTTCTTGTCATCTTTGTAAGAAAAAATTGCATGGCAAAGACATTTACATGTATAGGTAAATTTTTTAAATATATATATATATAAACAGGGTGTTCTTTTCTTAATTTTCATTTTTTTTATCTTCTTACTTAAATTTTTAATTTATTTTTTTGCAGGGGGGAAAAGGCTTTTTGTAGTGCAGAGTGTAGATCAAGTCAAATAATGATGGATGAGAGGAAAGAACAATGTAAATCAAAAGCTTCAAAATCTGGGAAAAATCAAAGCTTGGGTTATGATAAAACAGAGCAAATTTTCTCAACTGGGATTCTTGCAATTTAGTCCTTTTTTCCTTTTTTGCTCTGTAAATAAATATTTATAGAAAAATACTATACAATTTTATGAGGGTTAATAATTGAATTTTCCCCCAATCTTAAAAAAAAAAAAAAGGAGGAAATTTTGGTCGGATTGGAAGAGTTAGGGCATATATGCTGTAATGAGAAGTATGAAATTTGATAAGAAATGAATTTGCTCTTTTTTGTACTTTTTTTTATACTTTTTTTTCCTTTTAGGCAAAAGATTATATGATTTGTTAGAAAGTTCGTGAATAGTTTGAATTTTTTTATTTATTATTAAAATAAATTATTAAATAAATTAAATATGAATCTAAATTGTGGTCAATTGATGAGGTGTCTGATATAAATTATGGTTATACTAAAATAAATAAATTAAGCAGTGATCTTTTAAAACAAATGTATGAAATTATAAATTAATATAATAATAAAATTATATTTCGATACTCAAAATTTAATGATTAATTTTTGATCCTTCGAAGCAATTTTCTTTAAGGCAAATAAATAAATAAATAAATAAATTTTATTTATATACATAATATAATAAGTGCAAAAGAATTAATATATCAATTAAATTCTTTAAAAAAGCAACAGATCAACGGCTGTCATATCCAAGGGTCTCAAATATCATCTCAAAAACCAAAACAAAACTATTCATAAAATACAAGCAGAAAACCATAAAACTACAAAAATCTGTCTTAAGCCAAAGCAAAAGAAAACCAAAAATGGAAACATAAACTAGCAATGGCAATAGAAGAACCCTACATTCAATTCTCCAAACACTTATTCTTCCCCATGAAGAAAATATCCCATCATTTTTACTTACTGGTAATACATAAGCTGCTGCTGGGATGTCGCAACGTTTTGGTATCCGCCATTGTACATCGCCTGACTAGCTTCACCACTACTCATTCCCATGGCTGCCTGTGCCTTAACGGCATACTGACCTTGTGGATGCATCATGTTCATTACTTGAGCACCACCAGCCATATGTGCAGCTGTTGGTGGAGGAAGAGGACCAGAGCTTGTTCCCAGTGCGGTTGGTTTGCTACCCCATGAGCACTGCCAACATTAAAAACATTCACGTCATGCCATTGCCACCATAACATAATATTTGCAAATTGCAACATGGGCTAAAAGTGGTAAAAGTACCATAGAGGCCTCTGTACTAAGAGTCAAATTGCAAATAAGTCCTTGTACGTTAGATCAAAGAGCAAATTAATTAAAATTTTTATTCATTCCTACTGTTAAAAACTGATCCCTGTACATAAATATGAGATACTATCTAGTTATTCCATCAATTATGCTAGTTTTTAACAATACAAATTGATAAAAATTTTGACAAAAAGGACCACTTTGTTCTTTTATTTAACATGCAATGACTAATTTGCCCTTTTGTTAGTAGAGGGGACAAAATGCAACCATTCTCCTGATACAAGGGCCTCCATAGTACTTTTACTGCTAAAAGTCGAAACATTAGATGAGTTGGCATTTCTCAACTATAAATACCTTGATTGGTTTACTGCAAAGAATTCGAGCATTTCCCATCTGAATGGCAAGAGCAGCTTCATCGTGTGAACTGTACCTCACAAAACCAAAACCTTTGTCTCGTTGGACACGGACATCTTCAATAGTTCCTGCTCCGAGAGCATGGAAATGACTGTGGAGATCAGCTGATGTAACCTGAAAATTGTTTTATCTATCAGAACCACCACCAAAGCTGGCAAGAAACTGATGTGCAAGGGAAATTCGATATTGCTAGTAAAATATAATTAGGAAGTCGCATTTCATCTTACGGTTTGCATGTCATAACAGAAAGAGCTACAGTTTACAGAAACTTTGTCTTCATTAAGTTAGGCAGGGGCAAATTGACCATGGCACATGAACCTTTAATTGATTAGTACGGCTAGTAGCATTAACCTTGTTATCTTACAAGTTTCGATTAAGGGAGGAACCAAAATACTTGCCTCTGGAGCGAGGTTGCCCACATAAACAGTGGTATACATAGGATTGTTCTCCGGAGAATCGTCATTAGATTTTTCTTGACCTTCTTCTGCAAGAATATAATACCATGATCGAGAGCTAAACCAGAATTGAAAAGTAGTAAATACCCTTCTCGAAGTAATCATAAAACATGTACACTCAAAAACGAGAAGAAGCATGCTAGGTTTATATATCAACTATCCATACTGGCAATGATGACTCCAACAAAGACAGTAAACCCAAAAAGATCGATACCAAAGTAAATTTTCTTTGAATTGTAGTAGTAATGTGTTCAAGATTCCGGGAAAAAAAACTGAAGTTAGAGGGTAATCTTACCAGAAGGTCCATTTGAGTCCACAATACTTTTGGCATTGTCATCATTGGAAGTAGCACCTTTTGCAGCCCAGTTACATCGGATCTGTCTACTTCCGAGCCACTTCCCTGTAATTAGCCCAAAATAAAATTACCAGAAACTTAATATTTATCAGAATGCAAACAACCGTATCTATAAAAGCAATGATTTGATTACCATTTAAGTCATTTATTGCACTTTGGGCATCCTGAAAAGGAAAAGAAGAAAGATAACTGATCATTTATGGACAATGAAAGAGACGAGACAGAAAGATGACCAAAGTGACCCGAGTACCTGCTGGTTCCTAAAAGAAACAAAACCAAAACCTCTTGAGCGCCCGGTTTTTTGATCCCACATGACCCTTGCATCCCTGCAACCACAAAAAAAGAAACATAAACATTCGTCCTTCATTCAACTGGTTCGAGGATGATTACCCCAAAAGCATCATTAAACACATATTGCCAGCAATTTAAGGTCGATAAATACAATCTTAGGGTAAAAAGAGGAGTACTAGTACTCACGAACAACTGGAATACACAGAAAAGCAAGCAAATAATGTAGCATCTGTAACTTCGGGGCTGAGATCACCGACAAAAATGTTGTGATGAGCTGAATGCCGAAATAGAAATAGCATTAGCTGTTGATGAAATACGCAAGTATATAATATAAATAAGTAGAATTCAAAGAAACATTTATTAACTCGACGTGTCCTCCCTCTGACTGCTAGCATATGCCCAATTAACTTTAATAGGTTGCCCAAATCTGCAAAATATACTATGCATTAATATATATATACATATATAGGACAAGAGAAAAATGTTGGTGCAACAAGGGTTTCTAACTTCATATCATTACTTACAGATGCCTTCCGTTAAGAGTCACAATAGCAAGTGCAGCTGATCTGCGATCAAAGTAGTGCACGAAACCATAGGATGACTGCTTTAAAAGAAAACATAAACCCACCATTACGCACAAAACTAAGAACCCGAATGCAGAAACCGGGGCAAATCGGTGGCATCAAAAGGATTACCTTATCCTTTTTAATAAGTTTGCAACCTTCAATAGGACCAGTACTCAAGAAAACTTCTTGTAGAAGCGGTTCCGATACCTGTGGATGAATATTTCCGACGTACCTGCAATTCAAAATCCGATAAGGCAAACGTAACAATGCCGTTGTTATTTACTACATACACAATGCAAAAAAGCTTTGACTAAACGGTACTATAATAAATATAACTAAAAAAGGGAGGGACTAAAAGTGAAAACGTTATGCAACACTCACACACTGCGGCAAGTAGCTGAATCAAAGTTAGGAGGAAGATTTCCACTCAAGATAGGCTCTATCTGCAAAAATTAAAAAAAATAAAAATAAAATAAAAATTTCCTAAATTGGAATGGGCACTCCTCACATTAGATCATATTTTTACAAAATTTAAGACCTAAAGAAGACAATGCTATTGATACAAAAAAAAAATCTATTTTTTAATCCAAAAATACAAATTTTTTTATACTGACTAAAGTATATCAATCAAAATTTCTAGTTTGTTCTGCTAATTTCAACAAAAAAAATATATTTCCCTTTTGAGAAAATTAAACATACGAAGAAACCCAGTTCGATTAAGGAATAAACAATCTTCATAATAGAAATTTAAAAAAAATCAAATATAAAGATTAAGCAAAAGAAAAAAAGAACCTGAGGACCAGCGAAGAGACTAGGATGATGGTATAAAGCTTGTTGCATCATAGCTTGCTGTTGGGGATTTAGCCCTTGTTGCTGCATCTTTTTTTTTCTTGCCGGAAAAAGAAGGGGGTCTAGGGTTCGGGGACTCGACGATAATGAAGACGAAAAATTGGGATTTTTTTTTTTAAAAGGAAAGAAAGAAGAAAAAAAATAAGAAACAGGAAAAGAAGGGCAGGATTGTGAGTTAAAAAAGATGAACCGAAAAAAAAAATATTAGAGAAAACAAAACTGAAGCGAAAAAATCCATTTATTTATAATATTATTATGATTACCCTTTGTTTTTGGCTTTTGGTTTAATTTCTCTTCGTGTCTAAAGTATTTGCATGTTTAAAATTTAGTCCTTTTATAATGATATTATCAAATGAACTTCAATTATTAAATTAAAATAGTAGAGGGACTCTCAATTTATAGATTTAAAAATAGAGAAATTCAATTTAAAATGTACAAAGAGTATAGGGATTGAAATCACAATTAGACAATTTCTTTTCTTATGTATATCTATATTAGTTTGATTGAGTTTTGAAAATTTTAAAAAATATATATATTTTAAAAAAATTCATTATAAGAGTATTTATCTCTTGTAATAATTTTATAATTGGGTCATGTAATCTTGTAAATTCCTTTTAGATCATTTCAGTCATTTTACGATTTCATCATTTAGGCGAATCGGGGCTGGTCTTGACCCCCAAAGTTTTTAAAAATTTTAGTTATTTCTTTAATTTTTTTGAAAATTTTAATTAGATCCTCCAAAATTTTGAGAAGTACTATTAAAAAATTTCAATTAGACTCTTCAATTTTTTGTATATTTTCATAAAACCTCAAAAATATTTAAAAATTTTAATTAGACCTAAAATTTTTAAAAGTACTTACTAAAACCCTCTAAGTTCTTAAAATTTTTAATTAGATCCTCAAAACTTAATGCGAAAATTCAGACACTACATTCAAGTTTATCAGACATATTTTCAAGTCGAACCATCTTGGTTTAGGTCATTTCTAACTTGCCATAGCAATAAACCCAGTGGTCCATTCTGCTTTCATTCATTTTGCTCCGAAAATTCCGAGTTCGGACCCCGGTTTGGTCACAAAAATGCAGGGTAAACAACATACCATGAATATGAATTTCAGCAAGATGATGAAAAATGTATAAAACTACTTTAAAATCTTCCCCTCTCCATGAATCAAACAAGTAATAGCGAGCCGAGAAAGGGAACAAAGAAAAATAAACAAGCCCCATTTCTCCAAGACATACAGTTCTAAGCCTTTGAGATTTTGATCCTACAAAAGAATGGCTAACTGCTGGTGAAACGATGTCTTCTCATATGTCATAATCTATATCGGTTATGTTCTGGGCCGTGGAGCGTTTCACAAGTTGTCCTTCTTCATTATATCTATCAAGGTTTTCACATGGAGCTGGGAAGATAGTACCGATTACGCGGCCTTGAATGAAGGCACACTGGAATATGTGTTTCTTCTTGTACGTTAACCCCACGGACATATCCCTAAACGTCACGTTTCTGATAGGAATATCTTCACTACCATGTATACGAACGGGAACACGGACTCCTTGACCATGTATCCCCGTGAAGCTTATGTCTTTAACTATTGGGAGTGCTTTTGGGTCGAAATCATCATCAGGGTGCTCGTTATAATCTGTCTTGATAACAATTCCGACTCGGACATTATCAAATGTTATGTTTCGGTATGTTATATGTCTAACATATCCACCTCTTCCAGTGGCAGTCTTGATTCGAACTGCACGTCGGGAACTCCAGACAAGGAGGTTTTCGATGGTGACATCAGATACCCCACCGGACATCTCACTGCCGATTGAAATGCCAGCACTGTCGTATAGTTCAACCAAGACAGAATTCAGTTTGTAAGATTATAACAGACACAGTACGTAACAGCACGGGAAGGAAACATGAACTGGAAGATCTAGATTAATATGTAATGCATGCATGAATTTGTCAAGCTGACACTGTCACATGGTTCATGAAATACAAGGTTCATAAAGTTCGAGAAACTTCACCTGACCATAGAGCGTACGATGAGGTTTCGAATAAGAATGTTTCTCGAAGGTCGAGCATAAGCTATGCCATACTGATCCCATCCACTCTTTATAGCAATTGCATCATCTCCGACACTTATGTAACAATCCTCAATTACTACATCCTCACACGAATCTGTTCATAGCATGGAAAAGAATTGTGTTGGAATTTAGCTACTGTAAGTTCTCATTAGGAAAATTGAACCCGTTTTGTTCCTACTTACCAGGATCGATTCCATCAGTATTTGGGGCTTCACGTACAGGAGCCAGGATGGTAACGTTCCTGACTGTTACATTCTTGCAGTCATATGGATGAAAAGTCCAAAATGGAGAATCACGTAGCGTTATATTAGCGATTACGATGTCACTAGACCACATAATTTGCATGAGTGGACCTCTTGTGTGGTTGAGTAGCTTTTGCCGAAACTTTTTCCACCATGATTGACCCTGCCCATTTATGGTACCATTATCCCCTGTTGAATTGTCGAAACAAGTATAACATAAGACTCGGTCAGCAATGAATAAACGTAGCAGAAGAAAGTTCTCGATGTTCGATTATCAGAATCATGCATACACAAGAAACTCACACGATTTCTAAGAGCTTAAGAGTCAAAAGGTTAAGCAAATCAAATCTACATCACACGTACTATTAGACCGGACTTTGGTAAGAGATACAAAAAAAAAAAAAAGGTTTATTTACCACTCGGATTAAGGTTCTTAACAGACCAATAAATCTTACTTTAATAGAATGATTCCGGTAACATAGATTCTACCATAAGTTCAGTGTAATTCTTTTACCAAATACCACACCAAGTAGTAAGTTCGAAATTATAGAATGCTGTGTTCAACAAGGTCATATATACCGATTGAGAAGGCTCTATTTTACAAGCCTCATCCACACTTTAACACAAATGACTTGAGGAGAAAACATTAGAGGAATGACTTCAAAACAGAAACTAGAGCTCACACGTATTGGGCGAAGAAACTAACCAGTTATAACGACATCTTTGAGGTTTTGACCATGGATTAAACTTCCATACCGAGGTCCATGATGCTCTCTTCCATACCCATATGAAGGCAACGGAGGCATTAATGGCCATTGCTTCTCATCCTGTATAACATACATAAATGAAAACACATCCAAAATTAGCAATAGATATTGTAATTCTCATACGACAGCCACGAGATGAAGCCACCGGTTTCCAGAGTCTTAATCAAAATGGTCAGATAAATAACTTCAAACAATGACAAATTACCAAATGACTAAAACATAAACTAACATCATAATCATCATACTAGCACAATGTGGAAGTTTAGGAATTGGTAAAATGATTATGAATTCCCTTGATTATATGATCATCATACATGCTTATACTAATTTATAAGACCCCTCCATCACCATTCACAGCCTATAACAACTAAAAATGTGATATGCGCCTTGGCGTAGGATCTAGTCACAGGTCTAGACGGGAAAGAATTCTTGCTTCGACCTATGGTTACTCAAAAGGCAGATTCGTCCTTGACTGAACCCCCTTTCAAAATAAGGTTTCTTTTGATAGAATAATTGCTTACCTCTTTATTTCATATTGGCAGCCTTTTATAGACTGTTAATAACAAAGGAAAGAGTCCTAATTGACATAAAATAGAATTCCTAACTTAGAGTTTATGAAGGAAACAAAAACCTAATATAGTAAAACTAAAACCTTAGTAAAACCTGATATAATAAATAAATAAAACTAAATACTCCTATTGCAATTAAAGCGTCCATATCATTACTCCCCTTCTCGGAATTGAGCTTGTCCTCAAGCTCAAATTCAGAATAAACTTCAGAACTTATCCAAAATCATTTATCTCATCATCATCTTGCTTGCCTTCAACATCTGGTACTTCTATCCAAAATAACCTTTTACATTTGTGTCCCATGGAATAAGACTCGTCACAATTATAACACAGCCCTTTAGCCCTTCTTTCCGCCATTTCTATCCATGTCAATCTCTTAATAAATGGTGCAGAAGAACCTATTTTGCCGTTGTTCCCTGTTGGTTCTATTGTTTGTCCCCCTCCCTTTGCAATGTTCGTAGTTGTTGGAATGATTGAATTGCTGTCAGTGTTTTGGGAAGTTGGCCAATTCAGGATGGCTCGAGATGACTGTTTGGAAGAGACATTTTGGTTACGTTCCAATGTTCGAGCCATATTCATTGCAACTCCAAGGTTTCCCGGTTGTTGCATCTCAATATCAATTCTAAGTTCCTCTACCAATCCAGCAGTAAAAAGGTTTACTTGTTGTCGAGGTTTAAGATCAGTAGTCCTAGCAAGTAGTGATTGAAATTGGCGTTGATATTCTTCTACCGTCCCAGTTTGTCTCAAGTTTGCAAGTTCCCTTAAGGGTTATTACTCATAGGTGACCCTAACCTGACATGACAACACTCTCTGAAGCGTTCCCAATCTAGATTTGCCTCCTCTTCTTCGAATTGATCAAACCATAATTGTGCCTCTCCTAAAAGATGGAATGAAGCTAGGCCGACTTTGTCTTCTTCGTTGGTCCGTTGATTGCCAAAAAAATTTTCGCATCTTTTTAACCATCCTAAAGGATCTCCAACCCCATCATAAGTGGAAAATTCCATCTTAGAGTATCGTGGCACCATGGCCCCACCGTGTTGCGAATCTGAATTTCTTTTCTTGCCTCCACTGCTGCCTTGTTCTTCATTATTTTTTTCTGAATCCCCTTTCATTGTCTTTTGGACCGAAAGAGATAACATCGCCACCTGCTCCTCTAATGCTTGTTGCCTTGTAGCCATTTGTTCCATGAATGCCTCCAGCTTGGCTGTCAAAGTTTTTTCGTCACCCATGACAGTTGGCTCCGATACCAAGTTGGTATGCGCCTTGGCGTAGGATCTAGTCACAGGTCTAGACGGGAAAGAATTCTTGCTTCAACCTATGGTTACTCAAAAGGCAGATTCGTCCTTGACTGAACCCCCTCTCAAAATAACATTTCTTTTGATAGAATAATTGCTTACCTCTTTATTTCATATTGGCAGCCTTTTATAGAATGTTAATAACAAAGGAAAGAGTCCTAATTGACATAAAATAGAATTCCTAAGTTAGAATTTATGAAGGAAACAAAAACCTAATATAGTAAAACTAAAACTCTTAGTAAAACCTGATATAATAAATAAACAAAACTAAATACTCCTATTGCAATTAAAGCGTCCATATCAAAATGTCAAATCATTAGCTTGAAAATTCAATCATTGGCTTGTTTTAGTGAGATTCACATTCGAGTGGTAGCATTCTCTCACATAAATGACATCATGGGGTCAAGTCTAACCGCATGTAAACTCTTTAGTTTCACATGGTTTCAGCTGTTACTACAAGAAATTCAACTCTGTCAACCTGATAGGATTCTTGGTAGAGTTAGGACACAGAACCTTGACCAGGGACACGGTTCACCTGTTAGTATAAAACACTCAACTCTGTCAACCTAATATGAGTCTCGGTAAAGTAGGGAAACAAAAACTTGACAGGAGACATGGTTTCGCTTGTTACTACAAGAAACTCAACTCTATCAACCTAATAAGAGTCTCGGTAGAGTTAGGAGATAAAACTTCGACCAGGAACATGGTTTCACCTGTTACTACATCACAATTCTGTCAACCTACAATAGTCTCAGTAGAGTCAGGAGACAAAACCTCAACCTAGGACATGGTTTCACCTGTTACTACAAGACACTCAACTCTGTCAACCTAATTGGAGTCTTGATAGAGTCGGGAGACAAAAGCTCAAAAGGGACACAGTTTCACTTGTTACCGCAAAACACTCAACTTTGTCCACCTAACAGGAGTCTCTGTAGAGCCGGTGGACAAAACCTCGACCGGGGATATAGTTTCACCTGTTACTACATGACACACAACTCTGTCATCCTATCAGGAGTCTCGGTAGAGTCGGAAGACAACCTAGACAGCGACATGGTTTCACCTGTTACTACAAGACACTCGACTCTATCAACCTGACAGTATTCTCGGCAGAATCGGGAGACAAAAGCTCCACCGAGGATATAGATTCAACTGCTACTACAAGACACTCAACTCTAGCATCCTGACAGGATTCTCGACAGAGGCGGGAGACAAAACCTCGACCGAAGACATAGATTCACCTGTTACTACAAGACGCTCAACTGTGTCACCCTATCGGAGTCTAGGCAGAGTCGAAACAAAACCCCGACCACAGACAATACTAGATTTGTAACCCTCAATTATACTTATCAGTTAATGAATTCAACAAAAAGATCGATTCAAAGGGTGAATAAAAACACCAACCTGGATTCCAAGAATCTCAGCATCCTCAGCCAAGAACAGAGTCATATGACTAGTGAGATTAAAGGGCGCCGTAAGCCACTTCCCAGGCGGCACATTGAGTTGCCCACCACCGCCTCTCTTCCCAAGCTTTGAGATCGCCAATATAGCCCTTTCAAACGCCGCCGTATTCAACGTCTTACCATCCCCAACACCGCCGAAATCAGTCAAATTAAACGCAAAAGGCCGCATCTTTGGCATAGGCCGACTCAACCCGGTTTTTACCGAAACCGAAATCCCCGCCCCAATAATTTTCCGCTGCCATATAAAAACCGAACCAAAAGCAACGATCCATAAGAGAATAAAGAGAGTTCGATATGAAGAAAGAAACGCCGCAACCAATCTCTTAAACTGAAACCGCCCCACCGGCAACGTCTCCACCATTTTCGGGGTTTTTTATGGGCTCAAGAAGCGGGTTTGGATTTGGAACATGGAAAAGAAGGATATTTTTGTATGATTTGAGCTTAAAACGCAAATGGGTGTATGTTTTTTGAGTGAAATGTTAATAATTATCATTCTTGCTGGTGAATTTCGTTGTTGAATTTCGTTAATAATATATTAAATTACTATGGGAAATAGAAAAGATAAGAGGGGGACCTATGAAAAGGCCTTTGTACCCCAAAGGAAAAGGCATCTATGTAAGGATTTGTTTCACTTTGCCATTAACATGTTCGCTTAAAAGATTAAATTTTTCTTTATGGATTGAAAAAGGGGTGAAAAAAATGGTGAATTACTGCATAAAATGTTGGTTTTTTGTTTTGGGATTGTTCAACCAATTGAAGCACTGAAATTTGAGGTCTTTTTAAGGCAATCAGAAGCAAATGTAAATAATTGTATTTAGTTGGTGAATAGTTTATAGTTAAAGATTTATAATTTGTCCAGTTAATGAAGGGAATTTAAAAAAAAATTAAATCGGGTGAATTTTTTTAAAATATATTTAAAAAAATTCAAACCATAAAAAATTGGTCAATTACTTTTTTGAAATAGTAAAATCGAGTTTTTATAAACTGTGGTGTTAAGCACAAGTTTCACTAAATCTGCTATTTTTATAAAAAATTATTCTGGGTTTGAATTTAATTTTATAAAAAATATATAAAAAGTTATAATAGTATTTTTATTTTGCAAAATATTAAATTTTTATTTAATTTTCAACTGAATTTTTGTTAAATTGAAAAAAACCCAAAAACATAAATCTTGAGCCAAAAAACAAAAACAATATTTAACCGTTTAAATTAGAGAATTCAATCATTTATAAGATTTTAAAAAAATAAACTAATAATAATTTGAAAAGTGAAATATTAAAAATAAAAAATTGTTATATATAGGGAAAAAAACCAATAATGAAAACGAATTAAAACATAAAAAAAACCATTTTTTTGTTAAAAAAAAAAAAATTTAAAATATAAATTTAAAAAATTTTATTTAATAATAATTATTATTTTTATTTTTATCGAAGCTTAGTGTAACATTATTTTCAAAAAATATTTTTTGACCAAGAAAACTCAAAAACACCTTTTTAGGGAAAAGTTAAAATTTCCTACTTTGCTTTTGGCTAAAAGGTGTTTTTGTTCTAAAATCATTTTTGAAAAGCTCAAAAATATTAAATCGAAAAGTTTCGTAAAGGAAATTTTAAAGTTCTGATAGTTAATTGAACAAAAAGGACTAAATTGTATCAAATGTAAAATTGTGAAAAATGATTAAATAGCTTAAATGATAAAAGAAAGAGGGTTTAAAATGCAAATAGACCCAAGGTCTCTTTGGGCTGGACGGCAAGTGCATGAAATCAGCAAGAAAATAAGGAGAATTAAGGGCAAAATTGCAAAATTGCAAAATTTACTTAATAAAGCTAGGACTAAAGCGGAATTATCTAGATTTCTCTTTATTTTTCTGCATTCTCATCAGCAAAAACACCATGGAAGAGTTCCCTTAAGCTGGTTTTTCATATTTTTACTTCAAGTAAGTTCAATTATTGATTATTTTTTTAAAATTTTTGTGTTTTTGTGACTTTTACAACTAGGTCCACTTGTTGAATTCATTAGTTTTTTATTATATAAAAGAAATTGAAAGTTGCTATGAATATATGCTGAATTATATGATGATTTGGCATGGAATTAGAGATTTAAATTGTTTATATGCTGATTTTATTGAAAGAATTGAATAGAAAGTGAATGTTTGGGACCTAATTGTAAAAGAGTTTGAATTTAGAGTTTTATATGGAAATTCTGAATTTCAATAGTTATGAAATAACTTATAATGTCTAGGAAAAGTATTAATTGAGAAAATTATCTTAATTGAGGGGTTAATTGAGTAAGGACTGAATTGTATGAATTGTGAAATTTGGGGCAAAATAGAAATCAACATTTTGCACTAAAACTGTTTTGGACAGCAGCAGTAGTCTAACTTTAAAAATCACCAAAAATTGTAGAAATGGAATTAGGGGATGAATAAAATATGAAATTAAAGCTCATTGAGTCTAGTTTCTTATAGAAGAAATGATGTAAGCAATGGAATTGTAAATCATGAGATATGATAAATTTTGTGAGACAAGTTCAAAATGATTTTGGGTTCCCCTGCTCTGGCTTTTTAAAATCATCAAAAATTGGATAAAAATAATTAGGGGCTTAAATTTATATGTTTAGAATCTTGAATTAGTTTATTTTCAAGAGAAACAAACGGGAACATCATTCGAATCCTGTACGAGGAGATAATTAATTTTTAGTGAAGAAGGGTCAGAACTGTCAGACAGTAGAACAGGGGAGACTTCAATGAATAAACTGTATTAATTGGCCTAACCAAAAATTATGAATTTTTTATGGTAAGAAGATATGTGAGTCTAGTTTCAGGGAAAATTAGCGGATCTTAATTTGTAGTTCCGTAGCTTCAGATATAAATAATTTAGTGACCATGACACGGGTGGATAGCTTGAATATTCACATAAGTAATTAGTGAAAATTATGGATAAGGTTACTTACAAGTGTGTTATTTATACCAAGGATGTGGATAGAGAGGAGGAGGAGGAAAAATATATGAATGACTCGTGTATAAATTGATCACATGCCCGATTATAATCGATAAGTGTTGGATTAGAAATGATATAATTTTTATTTGGAATATTTATTATGAAATTATGATTATCGTTATAATACAAAAATTGAACTTGTGAGTTTATATGGCTAAATTTTAGTGATTATTTGTTAATTTTATGAATTTCATGATGTGTTATTTTATATGTATTGGTGATAAAATCGTGAATAATGTAAAAGCATGAAAATTGAATAAATGATCAAATTGAGCATTTCAGTTCAGTGACAAGATGAATTGAAGGAAAAGACCATGGTTGGACCATGGCAACAAGTGATAAGTGATAGCTTCGGCTACACTTATCTAATCAGAGACAAGTGAAAGTGATAAGTGATAGCTTCGGCTACAATTATCTGATCAAGGACAAATGACAAGTGAAAAGTGGTAGCTTCGGCTACCTGATCAGTGAAAAGTGGTAGCTCTGGCTACCTGATCAGTGAATAGTGGTAGCTTCTGCTACAAGTGACAAGTGATTTCCGTATAAGACCATATCTGGGATATGGCAGCGGTGTGATATATGCTACTGTATAAGACCATATCTGGGATATGGCATCAGTGAGATATGTGATTTGTGTAAGACCATAGTTGGGCTATGGCATCGATATGTGATATGTGATTACGTGTAAGACCATAGCTGGGCTATGGCATCGATATATGAATATATGTAAGACCATAGCTGGGCTATGGCATTATTATGTGAAGATGTGTAAGACCATAGCTGAACTATGGCATCGAGAAAACGAAGTATTCAAATCTGTAAGACGTTCACTAATTTGACAAATTCTGGTAAATGTTATATGGAATTATGTGATACAAGGAAGTACGAGTTGATAAGATATAAGTATAGAACTTGGTTGATAAATGAATTCATTTGTGATTATATAATTGTTCATATTGAATGTACTGTCCATATGTATTGATAATTCAAATGTTTTAATGAATAAAGTTCTGACATGGAATAAATTGAACACGAGACAAATAATTATGAAATTGAACTCAAAAGAATTCATGAAAATGACGGTTATTGATATATGGAGACATGAGACATTTATATATGAATATGGAAAATGTTTGATAAATGTGTTTATTCATAATTATGGAATTATATACCTCATGTGTACTATTTGCTTAAAGATGATATTTCAAATACTTTGGTTATTTAAGCTTAAATATGAAATAGTATGAAATCAAGATAAGTTGTTATGAAAATATATTTAGATTACAGAGATATGGCTGATATATGTTGTATGATTACATAACGTGAAATTGTGTATATATATGAGAAATTTAATAAGAATTGAGCCCATACACGTTTCTTGTTATTTATATGAAGTGTACGACTGATAAGGGTGATGAAGTTATAAACAGAGAGTTACACGGGTTGAAAACACGGGCGTGTGACTCTCCAGAGTGTGAAAATTTTCTAAGTGTTGCAAAAGTTTCATATGTTTACGGTTTAGTCCCAAACCACCCTGAATGTATGTTTTGGGCCCCGTAGGCCCATATAAGGGACGTTAAACATATGTATGAAAGTTTTTAATTTAGAAGAAATTTTATGGCTGATTTTTACATGATTGATCATATTAAGTTCGGTGATGCCTCGTACCCTATTCTAGGCTCGGAATACGGGTAGGGGGTGTTACAGAACTATTCAAAAGCTTTTATTCAAGTTACTGGGATGCTAAGTTTTTTTTTTAAAGTTCTGCCACGAGCTCCAAATGACAATTCAACAATTGGTATGGTGGATTAGTACTCACTGATGAATAAAAGAACATACCTTAGATTCAATTTGATCTAATGGTCAATGTTGGAGATCAAAGAAAAAAATTGTTTTAATTTTGGTTTGTAAATTCGCGGCGTCCAAATTTGTTTCATAAAAAAAAATTATATAAGTGAAGGGGCAAGAGAGCTTTCGATTTGTGCAAGCAGTGTGAATAGAGAAAGCCAGATAGCATCAATTTTAACAATTTAGTGACTTAAATGAAAACTTTTGAATAGTTTAGTGACCAAAATGAAATATTACTAATAATTTAGGGAGGAATGCTATAATTTACCCTCAACCAAAACAAAGTCACACAAACTTCCTATCTTTTTACATGTGTAAATCTATCATTGGCTGTCGTGTTTCCCTTTTGTTCCACCTCTGACAATCTATCATCAGTGTTTTTTTCCCCATATTTTCCTAACCAGATAAAGTAGCTGACTACTCATCTCTGTAATAAACGCTTTTGCCAAAAAAAAAAAAACCTCCATTGAATATGGCTTTATCCATGGCTTCCACTTCATTTTCAAGCTTCTCAATAATCAGGTAAACTCGAATCTTAATCCTTTTCAAGGTGTTAATGAATACCGACTTATTTTTCTAATAATTAACTGCGTTTTTAAATAGGATTCATCCCAAAAAATTATTTTCGAGAAAAGTTACGACATTGTTACGAGGGGAAACTCGTACGAAAGCAACGAAAGGTGGAGTCTCGAGTGTTTGTGAACCACTGCCTCCTGATAGACCTTTGTGGTTCCCTGGTAGCACACCTCCTGAATGGCTTGATGGCAGGTCATAATTATAATTTTTTTTTTGTTTCATCTCATTGTTCATATAGTAATTTCAATTCTAAATTATGATTTTTTTTTCATTGTTGTAGCCTTCCTGGAGATTTTGGTTTCGATCCACTTGGATTAGGTAAGCATTTTACTTTGTTGATTTGAGTACGGCATATCTGAACTTCCGGTTTTCTTGATTTATAATTGGGAAGTTTATTTGAATCAAATCGGGTTGGTCAGTTAGATTGATTGAACTGGAAATTGAGTAGTGTATTGGTCAAGAGAAAGGTATTGACTCGGTTAATTTCGGAAACGAAACAAATCGGTTGAACAGGGCAAAAAAAGGTAGTTGAATCGAATTTTTAATATTTTTTAATGATTTATTTAATCAAACTCGCTCTACTGGTTGGATTAGTTAGATTGATGAATTAGTGGCCTAACACCATTAATCCTATTCTAAAAACCTTGATAATTAGTTAAAAGTCTAAACATCCTATCGAGAGAAGTTTAAGGGTGTTTAAACGGTCAATTTAATTATTATCTGAATTGAATTACCATTATTTGAATTAATCAAAATTCTAAAAATGTTTAATTATCAATCAAACCGAAGTATACACAACCCTTAGATAGAAATTCTAAAACTCTTAATTATTAAGTGAACCAAAATAGTTCGATTTAATCGGTTAATTCGATTTTAACCGATGCATGCACACCCCTAAAAAAAGTTAGAAATTTCGTTTTGCAAAGGGTCAAATTAAAATTATAAAAAAAAGTTTAGAGGTTAAAGTTATAATTTCTATGTCAGAATTATTTAAATTGAATTATTAACTCTTAAGAAAGGGTTAAAATAAATTGAAATTGAATTATTAATTATGGGAGAGAATACTAAAATTAATTCTAAGTCACTCCACCTTGAATCAATCCTATGGTATGTATATCAACGTTTTTAAAATTAAAATGATGATTCAACTGTTAAAATTAGAGACGACGCGTGATATTTGAATTAGACTCGATAAAAATTAATTATAATATCGATTCAAAGAATAATATCAAATAAATTAAACTAAACTTTTTTATATTATAGTATTTTAATAATTTTTTTTGAATTTTTAGTTATATTTATTTAAATAAGTCGGACTGGTTAAATTGATAAACTAGTGATTTGGTTCTAAAAATATTGGGGCAACACTAGGGCCTAAAATGGGGATTTTTCCCTTTAAGCCTTTCAAATTTTAAATTTTAAATAAATATAATGTAAAAATCCACATTCAACCCAAGAATAATAAATTTATGATTTTCAAAGTGCTGAATATAATCTCATGGTGAAAACTGCTTTATCTCTAACAAAAATGATTACCAGGTTCCGATCCAGAAACCCTAAAATGGTTCGCACAAGCCGAACTAATGCACGCAAGGTGGGCAATGCTGGCCGTGGCCGGAATCCTCATACCCGAACTACTCGAATCCTTGGGCTTCATCGACAACTTCTCATGGTATGACGCCGGCTCTAAACAATACTTCGCCGACCCCACGACCTTGTTCGTGGTTCAAACGGCATTGATGGGATGGGTCGAAGGCCGAAGGTGGGCTGACATAATTAAGCCTGGGAGTGTCGACATTGAACCCAACCTTCCCAACAAGAAGAAACCCACTCCCGACGTTGGGTACCCTGGTGGGTTATGGTTTGATCCTTTGATGTGGGGAAGAGGGTCACCGGAACCGGTGATGGTGTTGAGAACTAAAGAGATAAAAAATGGCCGCCTTGCTATGTTGGCGTTTGTTGGATTTTGCTTCCAAGCTATATATACCGGCGAAGGTCCGATTGAGAACTTGATGGCTCATATTGCTGACCCTGGTCACTGCAACGTTTTCTCGGTATTGCTCTTCTACATAACCTATTCAATTGAGTTAAACTCTAATGCAGTATATATATATATATATGTACAAATTTAATTTGCATTCATTCAAATCAGTTGAGCGGTGTAGGAACGATATATGACATTGCATGTTTGTGTTTGCAGGCTTTTACAACACATTGATGTTCAAGTGGCATTGCAGGGACTCGATCCAAAACTTCGGTAAATATTGTTCGGTCAAAATGTAGTGTGGTCCTTGTATTATATTTAATTTGTCTATTTAATTTTTGTATTAACTTATGATTTTATCTTTTTTAAATGGACTAAATAGAAATATTTTCATTATAGAAGTCAATGAGTAATTTTACAATATATAAACTTTTAATTTCATCAAGGGACTAAAAAGTAATTTTATTAAGAATTACAACTAAAGATGCAACTGACATTGAAAAGTAAAGTTAAGTAAAAATTGGTTATATAATTCAAAAGGCCTTACTCAAAGAGTAATCCTGTACGAGTCAACAGTATAACATGTGAATTAAACTCAACTCACTCAACATATTGTAACATTGCTCCTATACTTTCATCCAAATTTACTCCCACTAAATCTTCTTCCCTCGAAAGCGTAGTCACAAGCTGATTAAAAACAATTTATTTGCGATTACTATGTACCTGTAACATGTTTCTCTAATGAACAAATCAATGCTCTCTATAACTCGTACATTAAAAAAACTAATCAATACTTGATAAGGCATAAAATAAAAAGAAACTCTCTTCCGATATCTCCTTAATTAAAGTAAGTAGATTATAATAGAGCTTTGTAAAAGTACAGTTATTCAATTGAAATTCATCATTAATCACACTTAAATCAAAACATGGGAATAAATTAGATAAATAACACCACGTCCACTTATAAAATGAGTCATGAATATATAGGTGATAAATTTTAATGAAAAAATAATAATAATAATAATTGAATTAAAAAATTTTAATGTAAAAGAAAATAAAGATTTACTTTACAAAATCGAAACTTAAGTAAATTTTATTCACGTGCAAATTAACTGTACCGCAGTTAAATTATCTGTGGCTAATTTTTTTTTTATTCACCTTGTTTTATTTTCGTAGTTACGAAGCTTCGAAATAGAGATGTTGTTTGTGACAATCCCATCCGAAATAGAAGTTAATTTCATGGTTTAATTTTGACCATAGTGTGTATACTTTTCAAACTTTTAAAATTAATCCTTTTAATTTAATTTAAAAAAAATCAGTCATCTAGTTGTTTTGTACAAGAATAATAATATAATTGATAATACTATTAATAATTTTTTTTGCAAAATTTAAATATGTGACATCTTAATATTAATTTTTTATTAAAAAATTAAAATATAATTGATAACATAGACTCGATTTTAACAAAAAATAATTAATAATACTACCAATTGGATTTTAATTTTTTAAAAGTAGATTTCAAGTACAAGGTACAATCACAATTACAGAAGCAATCATAAATAATACATGTCTAATCAGCTAGAAAGAAAACCAACTCAATACAAATCACAATAGATTGAAAATCGAAATATATTCGAAGTTAGACCATAATGAATTTGTATAGTACCTACATGTAGTAAAACTTAAACCTAAATTAATTAAGGGTTTAGAGAAAAAAACCCACGCATAGTAATTGAATATAATGTAACTCAGAATTTGAACACTCGAAGTCCGAAAGTAATAGTATCAATGCTTCATTGACATACAATTTTAAATAATATAAATTTCACTTAAACCTAAATGGCAGTTGGACATAATAAAATTCTCGAACTTGGACGCTAAACGCGAATAGCTTTTATTTTAGCATCACTACCAAGGCCTCGTGGGTATTGGATTTTAATTTTTAGATTAAAATCCTGAAAATTTTTTAGAAGGACTAAATTTCAAAAATCCAAAAAGTACAAGGATTATGGGAAGAATTAGACCTAATTTCAGTAGCAGTGTATACGCCGTCACTTCCATTAATAGCTAAAAGCAGGCCACTGTTTCACCTATCATCGACCACTCTCGTCGTTGAAAACCGCCATGGAAATTCCCCTATTGTTAGAATCAAACCCAACTTACGAAACTGCATCATTTCAATCCTTCCACTCAATGCCATACCAAACTGTTACTATCCCCAAATTAAGCTGATGAGTACCAAACTACCCAAACAAAAATCACTTGCAGAAAACCACACCACCAGGAGACAGCTCTCTTCAATCACAGAGGCCAAGCACAGCCATTCCCCACCAATTCAGTAATGGCCACCACCGTCCCCGTTTTTGCTTTGTTACTATCTCTTCTCATTATCCCAACCCTCCCAACCCTTTGTTCTTCACAATCCGATGCTGATTCCCTTTCGAAGTTCAAGAAATCATTGAAAAATGGCGATTCCAAGTTGAAAAATTGGGTTCCAGGTTCATCACCTTGTAGGAAAAAATGGATTGGTGTTATGTGTGATGGGGAAACCATAATTGGTCTTCATTTAACAAATTTGGGTCTTTCTGGTTCGGTTGATGTTGAATCTTTGCTTAAAGTTCGTAGTTTAAGGACCATTAGTTTGGTGAAGAACATGTTTGAAGGATCGATTCCAAAGTTGAATAAACTCGGTGCTTTAAGAGCTATTTATTTATCGAACAATCAATTCACCGGTGAGATACCAAATGACTATTTTGAATCAATGGGATCGTTGAAAAAAGTATGGTTGAATCAAAACAAATTCAGTGGTAAAATCCCAGATTCGTTGATGCAATTACGGAATCTCATGGAATTACATTTAGAAGGGAATCGATTTTCCGGGAAAATCCCGTCGTTAAAATACCCAAATGTGATGAAATCACTTGATTTAAAAGGTAATAAACTCGATGGTAAAATCCCAGAAAGTTTTTCGAAATTTAATGCTTCTGTATTTGAAGGTAACAATGAACTTTGTGGGAAACCCTTAGAGAAACATTGTGATACAGCTGATTCAAGAAAAGTTCAACAAGAAAATGAAAAACAAGAAGAACCAGATTCACCACCACCATCATCATCACAATCAAATGCCACGGTGGTTATCTCCGCTGTGACACTGGTGGTGGTGGTGTTTTTCGTGGTGGTCGCCATTATTTCAACGAATCGTGTAGATGAGTTAACGAACCACCATAGTTCTAGTAGGGAACCATTAAGGCAAGGTAACAACGTACCTGAGTCAACTCGGCAAAAGCCATTGGAATCGAGTCGAAAGAGTGGTCCTGAAGGGAAAATCAAACGTGGGTCGTCACAAAAAGGGAATAAAAATGGGATGGCTGATTTGGTAGTGGTGAATGAAGAAAAGGGTAGTTTTGGGTTACAAGATTTGATGAAAGCGGCGGCGGAAGTCTTGGGGAGCGGTGGATTGGGGTCGGCTTATAAGGCGGTGATGGGGAATGGATTGGCGGTGGTGGTGAAAAGGATGAGGGAGATGAATAGGTTAGGGAAAGATGCATTTGAAACTGAAATGCAAAGATTTGGGGCTCTTAAACATCCTAATGTGTTGACGCCATTAGCTTACCATTTTAGAAGAGAAGAGAAGCTTATTGTTTCACAGTACATGCCTTCTGGTAGCTTGTTATACGCCTTGCATGGTATGTGAATATCATCTTCATCTTTGATTATTTTTCATTTTCATAATTGCATCATACGTCCCCAAACTATAGCTTGGATTCTAATTTGGTCCCCAAAACTATCAATATCATGTTAATCAGGTCTTTCAACATAGCTATTAGCTTGGGTGTTAAATACTAACTTAGACCTAATTCGAAGAATATTTGAAACATATAGGTTGAATTTTAAATATGTGTGTTTGTATCATATGGATAGCTTGGATAAGACATATTAAAAAACAGTTAATATCATTAAAATTTATGAAGATTATCTTTTTTTTTTTAAGACTTCAACTTCAAGCTGTCTATATAATAAATACAGGTGTTTAAAATTCGATTCACATGCCTAAGATTCAAACTGGCATTTAATGCAAGGGGAAGAATTGAAAACTTTTTGTTAAGGTAGTTTAGATAAAATTATTAATTTTGGGGAGTCAAAGAGAAAAAAAATTGTATTGAAAGTGTTCAATTTTGGATTATTAATTTTTTAAAGGGTCAAAATACAATTTTGACCATGAGAATCTAAGATCTTGTGCACCCAGCAGTGTAGATAGGAGGAGGATGTGGCATTGGCTATATTTTAGTATTTTTAAAAAATTAATAAATTTATAAGTTAATATAACGGTAAAATTCAATTTAGCTCCCTTAAATTCATTATTCATTTCTAGTGCCTAAATAAATTTTCTAGCTTTACTCTAGATTCACCCTTGCTTTAATGCATAAGTTAACATAATAATAAAATTACACTTTGACCTCCTCAAATTTATTATTCATTTCTAACCACCTAAAATAATTTTCTAACTTCATTCTTAGATCCGTCCCTACTTTAATGTCTAAGTTGATAGCTAAGCTCATATAAGAACCTGATTGATACAATACTAATATTTTAAGGACTCAATCAGAATGTTTTAAAATTTAAGATTAAATTCAAAATCCGATCAAATTTTAAGGACATCCTATACAATTAACTCTTTTATATTTATACCAAAATTCAAAAACTAATGCGTTGTTTTTATTATTTGGAGGTGATCGAGGGGTGTTTCATGCAAAATTAAACTGGTCCAATCGTTTGAAAATCATAAAGGGAATAGCTCAAGGACTTGGTTACATTCACACACAATTAAAAATCTACGAGGTCCCCCATGGTAACCTTAAAGCCAGTAATGTACTTTTAACCGAAACCTACGAACCCATGCTAAGTGATTATGGTTTCTACTCTTTGATTGATTCCGACAAAGTCACCCAAGGGTTATTTGCTTATAAGTCCCCCGAGTATATTCAATCCCAAAAAATTTCCCCCAAATCCGACATCTATTGTCTCGGCATCGTCCTCCTCGAAATCGTCACGGGCAAGTTTCCTTCACAATACCTAAACACTGGTAACGGCGGGATCGATATTGTGCAATGGGCACAATCATCGATATCTGAGGACCATGTTGAAGAACTGGTCGATCCTGAAATATTGTCAACTTCTTCGGATTCGATTAATCAAGTGGTGAGTATCATTCGAATTGGAGTTGCTTGTGTTGAAAGTAATCCCGATCAACGGTTAACCATGAGCGAAGTTATTTGTAAGATACTAGAAGTTAATTGAATCTTCGTTTGGTGTACATAAAAAAAAAAAGAAGGATTGTTGAGATTTCCGACAACAATGGATGTCAGAGATTAATCCAAGGAATTAGATATGTTAGAGTTTTTAATACGATATTCTTATTTAGTTCTATCCATGAACTCAAATTAATATATATACTATTAATAATATTTAACAATGTAAATACTTTCGATCTTTTCTCTTCAATGCTCAAATTTGTAATTTTTTTAAATATTTTTCGATGTTGTCTCTACATATTTTATATCATTCATTTTCTGTTGTTAGTATTAGTTAAGTTGACGAATTTTATTTTTATCGACTAAAGGACTTGAGATAACGATAGAAAAATTTGTTGAAATCAAATAATAAAAACAAATTAAAAATGTTCTCATAAACTAATAGGCTTAATTTACGATTTGGCTCTTGAAGTATACTCATTTTCCTATTTTGATATCTAAACTTTTTTTGGCTTAATTTGGTACCTAAAGTACAGTCTCCTCTCAATTTGATACTTAAAGTATGCCTTCATTATATTTTCTAATTCATTTTAAACAGAGGCTAAAAAAAATTGGTGACCAATCACATAGCGACACGTTGTGTAAAAAAATAAGTTTTTCTTTTATCAAATGTATATAAACATTAAAAAATATAAAAATATATATTAAAAATAAGTTTTTTTTAACGTCTGTTAAAGATGGACTAAAAGATATAATAGAGACATAATTTAGACATCGAATTCGAAAGCGAGTGTAATTTAACTTTAGGTATCAAATTGAGCTAAAAAAATTTAGGTACCAAAATGGAAAAATTAGTATACTTTAAGAGCCAAATCACTAATTAAGCCAAAATAAAATAAACCTTTCTTTAAAGGGGAACCATTCTTACCCAGTTGATAAACAGAGGGAATATAGGATTGAATTGTGGTTTTAACCCTTCTACCATGCTAAAATTTGATATTTGATCCTTATTCTTTAATTTGAAATAATTTAACCCTTTTGCTTTTATAATATTATTAATAAGTCAAAATCGATAATACTATTAGCTGCAAACAGCCTATTAAGTATTAAACAGACATGTAAATTTATCATTGGCTTAAACATAGTAATCGGATTTTATGTCATCACTTTAATGTAGATAGACCAAATTACGCCAAATAAAGTAAAAAAAGAAACCCCAAATATAAACATAATAGGAGGACTAAAACTGTAATTAGATCAGGAATATAGATGTCCTTTTAAATTAACATCCCAACAAGCTAGGACATTCTCTAAAAGCAACCCAAAGTTTTGGGCATTCTAAATTTCATTTCAAAGCTAAAGACAACAACAGTTGCGTATTAAATAATCTTTCCTTCCATTTCATTTTTTCAACAAAGTTCAAAGTTTCCTAAATATCTGCTAATTTTCTCGACAATTCAATTAAGTCCCAATTTTTTGGGGGCATGGATTTCATTGAAAATCGGCCAATATTTTGTGATAATGGAACAGGTTACGTCAAGGTTAGTGTCTCTCACCAACACTGTCTTTCATGATTACGCACTTTTTGATGATTTTTTTTGGGGGCTAGTTTTGGTGGTGATGATGCTCCATGCATGGTTTTTCCAAGCATTGTAGGTCATCTGCGAAACAGACATGTCATGTTCGTGATTGAACAGAACTATGTGTACTTAGGACACGAAGCGCAAGCGAGGCGAGGGATGCTCGGATTGAGTTACCCAATCGAGCATGGGATAGCGAGAGATTGGGAAGCAATGGAGAGATTTTGGGAGCATGCATTTGATAATGAGCTTAGAGTTAACATCCATGAACATCCAGTTCTCTTAACAGAGGCTCCATTGAATCCTAGAAACAATAGAGAAAAAATGGTGGAAATCATGTTCAAAGCATTCGATATCCTGGCAACATATATAACTATTCAAGCGGTCTTATCGCTCTACACCAGCAGCTGAACCACCGGTTCGAATCTTAAAACACTTGAACCTTATAAACGACAACTAATGAATGGTATCGTGATTGATGCAAGAGTTGTGATGGACTCAGGTGAAGCAGTCACCCATGTAGTCCCTATCTATGAAGGTTATGCACTCCATCAGCTCGACCTAGCAGAAAAGGACCTAACTGCCTACCTTACCAAGATCTTGGCCCAAGAAGGTTACATTTTCACAACATTGGCAGAACAAGAAATTGTTCGGGACATAAAACAACAGCTTTCATACGTGGCAATGGACATCAAGAAGGAACCTGATGTATCAAGGGAAACTTTGGAGCTCGATAGGCAATACGAGTTGCCAGTTGGGCAAAGTCCTAACTATCGGAGCTAGCAGGTTTACATGCCCCAAAATCCTATTAGACCAGGAATGGAATCAGGCGGTCTCCATGAGATTTTGGTGAGGTCGATAAGGGGTGACATGGATCTTAGAAGAGAGCTGTTTGGGAATGTGGTGCTTAGAGGTGGCACCACTTCGATGCCAGTCTTGGCTAATAGGTTAGCTCATCAGCTACCCAAGGGTGAGAGTCAAGGTGATTGCATCACCAGATAGGAAGTATAGTGTTTGGATTGGTGGCTCCATTTTGGCTTCTCTAAGCACCTTTGAACAGGTAGTGTAGATCTACCATGACCTGAACCCTGAACTGACCCAAAGTCGAAATTGACCTGCCAATTCATGACTCGTGCTCAAAACAACCAAGGCGAAATTGACACATAACTGAAATGATATGAACATAAAACTAGACCAACTGAACCTAAACCCAGAATTGACCCGATCCAAATTGACTTGGCCTAAAATCAAGCCTCGGGTATTTTGATGAGTACTTATCTAATAAGAGATTAATTTCCTAGCAGCTGTGGATTACAAAGGAAGAGTACATGGAATCCTGCTCATCTATTGTTCACATGAAATGCTTTTGAGCAACAACTAATACCTAGCATATACACAAATAAGTTCACACATTAACCGAAATTCTATAGTTCTAATGTATCCTCAGTACTCATCACAATGTAAAGGAAATAACAAATGTACATATTTTCATAGAAATTGCTTTGAGAAAATAGGTTCTAAGGTTTACCTACTTTTATGGCGTAAATTTGCTAATAATCAGCAAAACTAAAAAGGACAATGAAACATAACTAAACACATTAAAAATTATAATCGAAAAGTTATCGTGCCATAACAAAATACGGCACCAAAGCGAACAACAACAGCAATTTCGAACAATTTTCTACTTGAATGAAATGTAATAAGAGCAAAGACAATTTCGGGTATAAATAGAAAACTTAATAAAAACACTAAAACTTGTATTGCACATATAGTAAATTATCATACTTGCCTCTTCAGAGACCAAAAAAATAATTAACTTTCCTCTCCCCCAAGCTTTTAGCTGATCAGATGTTGAGAACGGTTGAGAACCCCTTTTCACCCCTCTTCTAGCTTCTTCCTCGACCAACAACAGAGATAATGTAAGAATCTTTCATGCTATCCCACCCTCGTTTCGAATGTTGGGTCATAATCGCACTAATATTTGCGAACATAGCATGAAAAATCTCTAACAAAATGGCAGGATCTATTAGTCGAAATCGAGAAACTCCATTCGTTTTCTCATGGAGCCCTTCAGATCTGTTGCTTCCCTTTCGGCTTTCTGTGCCTGGAAAAGGGTAAACAGACAAGCTTTAAGTATTGTGTAAGTAAATATTAACGAAACCAATTAAGCTTAGTTAATGCTATGGGGAGCTATCTGTATCTTGCTCGAATTCTTTTATTAATCATCTCGGAATAGCAAATTAGTACAGCTTTCTTTGCCAGTTATAAATAAAAACTTAAAATATGCCATAAGTCCCTATATTCTTCAAAAATTTAGAATATAATCCTTATACTTCTATTTCTAGGAATTTAGTCCCTCTACTTTTCAGATTTCAAATTTCAAGTACAATTGTTAACACTGTTAAATTTGTTGATGTGACATTTTGAAATTAAAAAAAAAATCTCACTTAGTTGGCATGTAACTATGAATTTTGAAATATGAAAAATAAATGGACTAAATTCCAAATTTATGAAGAGTATAGGGACGAAGGCATATTTTAACCTAAATGAAAAAGTTTGCATATATTGTAAGTGGAAATATCCATATAGCTTCTCATAAGATAGGTTCCGTCATATAGATATGGAAACACACGCACGAAAACATGAAAAAGAAACCAGAATTATAAGAAGATCCCTACCCTTTTAATCTCGGCAGCCGACACAGCGGTCATATGAGATGGAAGCTCTTCCTTTTCCAAGTCCTATATGGTGAGTACCATTTCATAAACACAAAAAAACAACGTAAGACAAACCGATTCCACATTTAAATAAAAGCATGAAAAAAAAGGATTGCATTTAAACAGCATACCAGCTCTCCTATTAAGACAACATTCTCCCCACGGATTACATATAGACCCAAGGGGATATCACAGTACAAATTGCCAACAATAACTCGCTCACAAGCGCCTTCTAGAACAACATTAGCTGTGAAACCGGAAAGATATAGCATCAATGATCATAATTCAACACAGTAGATGCAAATAAAGCAGTAAACAAGGAATAAAATCAGGATGAGTTACCAAATTGATCAAACGAACGTAGTAATCCCAAAAGCTTCCGGCCATCTCTAAGCAAGACAAGGAGTTTCTCTGCAAAATATATAAAAGCCCTTATGAATGTTCTACGATATTTATTTTCAACTGCTAGCACACATAGGACTAGATGCATGATGGCCTATGCCAGTAAACTCCATGTCGGGGGGCCTCGGGCCTCCCTTGGTTAAATGGTACAATTGCAACTTTAGTTCCTCCCGAACATTAATAATTCAATTTTATTCTCTTTTAGCCTCTTTGTTAAATAGATAAATTGCATTTTCGGCCTCTCTCAAACATTAAAAGTTCAATTTGACATTTTAATACAAAAACTTTAGCTTTGCCCCACTTCCCAAATTTTTTATCTTTACTTTTATCTCACTCCGGTTTCGCTCCTACACCACGTGTAAGAGGTTATCATGATTAGGTTACACAAATGTATTCAAAACAAATGTCAAATTGTCACATGGCATTGTGAGATTTCAGCCAAAGGACCATGATGGTAACTTTCATTCAATGTTTCGATCGATCAAAACAATGCCGAAAGCTTGTAAATTTATACCCAAAGTAAACCTCTGATCATCTTCAAAGTCTTTCTAACAAAACCAATCCATAAGCCTAGGAAAAAAAAAAGAAAAAAGAAAAAGAAGAAGAAGCCTCTTTTACCTAAACAAACCCATTTCATCTAATTTTGCCCTACCTTCCAATCTAAAAAGAAATAAATTTTACATGCAATACAATATCAATTGCTCCCAATTCTTAAAAAAAAAATCCTAAATTCCCCAAAAAATAGAACAATCCAAGAACATAACTTCACAAAGAAAAAGAACCCCCAATACTGTAAAAAAGTACACAAACATGAATCAACTGAATCAAACAGTTTCATTCAACAAATCGAACACCAAATCAAAGCCAAACCCCCCCGCAAAAAAAAAGAACAAGATAATTTAAAGATAACAAACATAAAAAAAACATTTCTAATTGCATTTTCTTATTTACTACATATAAATCAGAGAAAAAAAAGAGAGATTACTGTCTAGATAAGTAGCAAGGGAAGTGGAGAGAAAGATATCATCAGGGCCAGCCCAAGACATTGAAAATCAATCTTCTTTGATACTTTTTTAAATCCCCGATTCTAAACAAATGGCATTGGATTTGGCCTCCACAATCGACACCCACCCAGTCACCAAAGTTTAAAGCTTTAAACCACTCTTCACCCACCCAAAAAAAAATGGAAACAAAATCAATTCGTTTTTTCCCCCCAATTTATCTTCCTAATTAAGAATAGACCCAAAATAGATCATCACCTAAAGCAGTAAAACCCTAGATTTATTGACTAAATTATACGAAGCGTTTATGATGATGAAAAAAAGAGAGAAAAGAGAGTTATGTTTGTTTAGGTTTAAAGCATAAAGCTTTGGTGGATCAATCATTCACATTCTTTTTTCTTTTTTTTTTTAATATAATAACATTTTTTATTAATTAATTTTTATGAATTATTTTAATTGGGACAGAGTAAAAACAAAGTTAAAAACTCAGCTCAACGGCCCTTTTGACTTTGGGAAACCTAAATAAAACAATTGATTAATGATTATTTAATTTTGGGTTAATCCCGTTTTGGGGCTCGAACTTAGCAACTCTTTTCACATCAAAGTCTAAACTTTTTTTTATTCAAGTGAATTCTTGAAAACCCTAAAATTCAATCCTAATGTGAAAACAATTGTCAAGTTTAAGGCCTAACTTAAATAAAAAAAAATTCAAGCTTCGATGTGAGAAAAGTTGCCAAGTTCAAACCTTAATATGAGAATAGTTATAAAGTTTAGGACTTAACTTGAACTAAAAAAAGTTCAAACTTCAATGTGAGAAAAATTACCAAGTTTTGGTCTTAAATAGTAATTTAACCCTTTATTTTTATTTAAGTCAAAATATGATCCAAATCATTAAACTTTTTGTAAACTTTTATTTTCAAAAATTTAGTACCTCTTACTTTTTTTTTAATTTAAATCATTCAATTTAAGCCTTTTAATATTTGACTAAATAGAAAAATTATATTTTTACCCCCTCCAAAGATTAATTCTTTTTTCACATAATTTTTTTAACTTTGACTCTCCAAAATTTATAATTTTATTTCGACCTTCCTTAAACAAAATTTTTAGTTTTTTTCCCTGTACCCTAACTGTGTCACTTAGTACGAGTAAAAAAGATCTATTTCATCACTTTAACAACAATGCCTAATGGTGTTATTAATTTGGACCGATTAACAACATGAAAGGATTAAATCTTAAATTTTTACGTACTAGAGGGATTAAAAATAAAATTAGACCAAATAATGAAATTGGGTTTTATTAATTATGATAATTTATTGCTTCAATTATTGGCTTAGGACTATTTGGAGTAATTTAATTATTGGTTTTTCTATGATAATTGAAGCTGTTTTTGGAATCATTGGGGCTTAGACCGGACTTGAAGTTCATTTGGGTTGTGAACCAGGGCCAGTCCGGTCCAATCTTGGGCCACCTTATTTTTCTGGTACATAACTTTAGCCCAAACAATCACAGAATCTATCAATGGACGGCTAAAAAAAGGTTTAATTCTTTTCTAGTCTCTCTACTATGATGAAATTTAGAATTTAATCTCCTCTACTTTAACTCGACATAATTTGGTCTCTCTACATTTTATGATGCTAGCAGTATGTCCCAATTGATAGCACCGTTGTTTTTGTTAAAATGACGATGCAAGAGTTTTTTTTATTATCTTTATTCGGTCACACGGTCGGTTAAGGCTATATAAAAATTCAATCAATTATATTAAACTAATAATAAATTTACATGTTAACTGAACAATTAGTTGGTTTGGTTAGAAAACTGACTTGATCAACATTATTTTCTATTTCTATATTTTTAGGAAAAATGTCATGTTCGAGTAACAAAAAATCTAAGTACCAAATTAGGAAAAAATGTGGAATTTAAGTACCAAATGTTATATTAAACATTTTTTTGTATTTTTATAATATCAAAAAAATATAATTTCATTTTTTTAGATGAAAAACGAATTATTTTAAATTGTTTTAATTTTCTTTTGGGATAAATTTTAAAACTATACATGTATTTTGTCTAATGTGTAATTTTATACAAGATCTTTGATTTTATGCAATTTTATACATTAAATTTTGATTTGATTCAGTACTTACAAATTATTAATACAATTATTGATATAGACGTTCATATATTGTACGTACATATGATTATATTTATTCAATATAAAAATAAATTAATGTATTTATTTCTTTATATATGTATAATTGAATCAAACATAAAGTTTCATGTATACATTTGAACCAAAATCAAAATTCTATATATATATAATTACACCAAATCAAATTTTATATATAAGTTTGATATTTATCTCGATTTTTCGTTTTGTACACATATCACATTTTTACTTTCTTTATGGTTTTAATTGTAAGTTGTTTTACACTAAAAAAGAGTGTCCTATTTAAAATTTCT